>NC_092042.1:28504193-28789203 GCF_003086295.3 Arachis hypogaea | reverse complement strand
ACTGTTCATACCCTGACCGGGCTCCTCCAACTCGGCAATTCATAAGAGGTCCGACCTCGTCCTAAGGCCACGCCTAAAGGTCGGACCTCGGACAATAAAGAAAGAAGGTCCATCAAAAGGAACGAGCCAAAACTAAAGGCCGAAAAGGCCTAGAAAAGGCGGTTCCACAAAGATAGAGATAAAACTCCAAAGATAAGATAAGATAAGAATATCTTATCCAGGGAAGATCACGACCAACTACTATAAATACACTGGAGCACCCAGGTATGACATTCATTCCATATTCTACACATATCTGCTTGGACCCATGCTAACTTAAGCATCGGAGTGTCATTGCAGGTACAACCACCAACCACTCTACATATCAAGCTCGGGTCCCTGAACCCCCACCTCGGGTCTTTCCGACGACCGATTACACGTTTCAGGTAACCCCGGAACATTGGCGCCGTTGCCGGGGACCTGGAAGTCATCCCTCTACCATGGCGGACAATCCTCACAACAATGATCGCGCTGCATCTGAACAAGAGGATGAAATTGACACCGGAGAACGACCGGACAGCCCTCTATCACCACGCACTCCAGGAGGAAACAAACAGAATCGCCCAAAGACATCACTCCCAAACAAAGATCCACAAATTTCCGAAAAAGAGAAGAGCTCGAAATTCTAGAAGCAGTCCGGGCACAACAAAACGGCTGAAACAACTAGAAGAGGACATAAAAAAGCAAAAGAAACTGAACAAGATCTGAGAAGGGAGACTCGAAAGCGCAGAGAATTAGAAGAAAAGCTGCGGAAAATAGAGGCCAACCTGAAAGACTGGACAGAACGCGGCACCACCCCCGAAGGTAACCATGATCCCTTCACGCAAGAGATCATGAAGGAGAAGGTACCGCGGAACTTCAAACCACCCGATATGGATCTCTACGACGGCACCACCGATCCAATCACCACCTCAGCAACTTCAGAAGCAGAATGTACCTAGTCGACGCCTCCGACGCAATTCGGTGCAAAGCCTTCCCCACCACTCTCACCAAGTCAGCCATGAAGTGGTTCGACAACCTGCCACCAAGATCAATCACCAGCTTCGAAGACCTAACCAAAAAATTTCTGACAAGGTTCTCTATTCAAAAGGACAAGACAAAACATGCCCCCAGTCTACTCGGGATCAAACAAGGTAACCAGGAAACTCTCCGAGAATACATGGAGCGATTCAACAAAGCCTGCCTGGACATACAACACTTGCCCACTGAAGCAGCCATCATGGGACTAGCAAACGGCCTAAAAGAGGGACCGTTTAGCCAATCCCTATCCAAACGATACCCGACCTCCCTATACGAGGTGCAGGAGCGGGCAGAAAAATATATCAACATGGAGGAAACCTCCCAGCTAAGAGACTCTTCTAGGAAGGAATCAACCTACCCACCCCGAGATCGAGATCGGGAACAGAGGAAGAAAGAAGAACCCAACTCGGACAAGCCACGGAAGTACCACAGCTACACCCCCCTCCGAGTCTCCCTGGTAGACGTCTACAGAGAAGTATGCCACACCGAAAAATCCCACCGCCCCGACCGCTAAAACACAAGAGGGCAGGGAGAGATCGGTCCGAATACTGTGAATATCACAAGCTCTACGGTCATTCTACTAACGACTGCTACGACCTAAAAAATGTTATAGAAAAACTAGCCAGAGAAGGAAAACTCGACAGATATATAGCAGAGAAAGGAGAAGAGACCAGGAAGAGAAGGCGGGGAGATAACGAAGATCGGGCCGAACAAACCCCGCGAACCCTGAAAGACACGTTCACATGATAAATGGAGGTTTTGCAGGCGGAGGAACATCCAGATCCTCGCGAAAAAGACACCTCAAAGAAGTCTATCACGTCCGAGAAGACAGTCCCCTGCCCGAATTACCTACCATCTCATTTACCCGAGAAGATGCTCAAGGGATAATACCTGGGCACGACGATCCAATGGTAATCACCATTATCCTAGCAAACGCCAACCTACACCGAACCCTGATTGACCAGGGAAGCTCAGCAGATATCCTGTTCAAAACGGCCTTCGACAAGCTCGGACTTGAGGAAAAAGAACTAAAGGCCTATCCCACCGACCTATTTGGGCTAGGGGATACCCCGATCCATCCCTTAGGATACATCTCGCTACACACTACCTTTGGAAGAGGCGAGCAATCTAAAACGTTAAGCATCGACTACATTATAGTCGATGTCACTTCAGCATACAACGCCCTCATTGGGCGACCAACCCTAAACAGACTGGCAGCTATAGTCTCGACCCCACACCTCTGTATGAAGTTCCCTACCACAAAAGGAATCGCTACCCTAAAAGGCGACCAAAAGCTAGCGCGGCGATGCTACAACGAAAGCCTGAGCCTAAAAGGGAAAGAGGTCAACACAATAGAACTCGGACGAGTTCAATCCCGAGAAGATCTTCGGCCACAACCAGAGGGAGAAACCGAAAAAATCCAGATCGGGAACACACCCGAAAAAATAACAAATATAGGAGCAAACCTCGAAACGGGCCTAAAAGAGGAACTCACAACCTTCTTAAGGGAGAATGCCGACCTCTTCGCCTGGAAAGCCTCCGACATGCCAGGCATAAGTCCCGACCTGATGTGCCATAAGCTATCAGTTTACCCGGGATCCCGACCTATCCAACAAAGACGCCGAAAGCTCGGACCCGAGCGTATGCAAGCAATAGAAGAACAAGTACAAGCACTGCTAGATGCAAGGTTCATTAGGGAAGTAAAATACCCCCTATGGCTCGCAAACGTGGTCCTGGTAAAAAAGCCCAACGGAAAATGGAGGATGTGCGTCGATTACACGGATCTCAACAAAGCCTGCCCCAAAGACCCATACCCTCTACCAAACATTGACGCCTTAGTAGACGCAGCCTCAGGCTATAGATATCTCTCCTTCATGGACACATACTCAGGATACAATCAAATCCCGATGTACGGACCCGACCAAGAAAAGACCTCATTCATAACCCCAAGGGCAAACTACTGCTATGTAGTAATGCCCTTCGGGATGAAGAACGCAGGGGCAACCTACCAGAGGCTAATGAACAAAGTGTTCTCAGAACACATCGGACTACAGCTGGAGGTGTACGTCGACGACATGCTGGTAAAGACACAAGAAGACAGAAACTTGCTGACCGACCTCACCAGTGTCTTCGGCACCCTCAGAAAACACAACATGAGACTTAACCCGACAAAGTGCACCTTCGCCGCAGAAGCCGGAAAGTTCTTAGGCTTCATGCTGACCCAAAGGGGCATCGAAGCGAACCCGGACAAATGCCAAGCGATACTCAATATGAAGAGCCCGACGTGTGTCAAAGAAGTACAACAACTGAATGGAAGGCTGCCGCCCTATCAAGATTCTTGGCAGGATCAGCAATAAAATCACTACCTCTCTACTCGCTCCTAAGGAAAGGAAAACCCTTTTCATGGACCCCGGAGTGCGAAAAAGCCTTTCAAGAATTCAAGGAATTCCTCGGGCAGCCACCAATCCTAACCCGACCTTTAAAGGGAGAAGAACTCGTACTATACCTCTCGGTTGGACATCGAGCAGTCGCTTCAGCGTTAATACGAGAAAATGACCAAGGACAACACCCCATATACTTTGTAAGCAAGGCACTACAAGGGGCCGAATTAAATTATCAGAAGATAGAAAAATTTGCCTACGCCCTAGTGTTCACAGCTCGGAGGCTCCGTCCCTACTTTCAAGCCCACACCATCAAAGTCCGGACAAACCAACCCATGAGACACATCCTCCAAAAAACAGACCTGGCAGGACGAATACTGCAATGGGCGGTGGAGCTGTCCGAGTTCGACCTCCACTATGAAACCCGGACTGCCATAAAATCTCAGTATCTAGCCGACTTCATCGCAGAATACACTGAGACCCCTGGAACCCCACTCTCATGGAACCTGTATGTCGACGGGTCCTCAAACAAAACTGGAAGCGGAGCCGGGGTTATACTCGAAAGCGACCAAGGAACGCGGATAGAACTATCCCTAAAATTCGAGTTCCAGGCTTCGAACAACCAAGCCGAATACGAGGCCCTACTAGCAGGTCTAAAGCTAGCCGAAGAGGTCGGAGCCCGGAAAATCACGATCTTCAGCGACTCCCAGGTCGTCACATCACAAGTAAATGGAAGCTACCAGGCCAAAGACCCCACCATGAAAAAATACCTGGACCAAACACAGGCACAACTACGCCACTTTTCAGAGATACAGATTCAGCACATACCTCGGGAACAAAACGCCCGGGCAGACGCCCTCTCAAAGCTCGCTAGCACCAAGCCTGGAGGCAACAACAGAAGTCTCCTCCAGGAAACCTTACAATCCCCCTCCGTGCTAAGAGAGGAAGAAACGCTAAACATATCCAACCAACAGCAAGGATGGATGACCCCCATACTCAACTACCTGAAGTCGGGAACTCTTCCCGCCGAAAGAAAGGAAGCCAAAAGACTCACGAAAGACGCTCAGAATTATACACTAATTCACGGCGCATTATACAGAAGAGGATTCTCAAATCCCCTCCTTAGGTGCGTCCCGACCTCAGAAACAAAGAACGTCCTCGAAGAAGTCCACGGAGGCATATGTGGGAACCATCTCGGAGCTCGGGCACTATCCAAAAAAGTAGTCCGAGCCGGGTTCTATTGGCCGACCTTGCAGAAAGACGCAACGGAATTTGTGAAAATATGCCCCCCTGCCAAAAACACGCCAATTTCCACAAGGCACCACCAGAAGACCTTATCAGCATCACCGCACCATGGCCCTTCGCAAAATGGGGACTTGACCTACTCGGCCCGTTCCCCCAAGGACCGGGGCAAGTCAAATACCTCATAGTAGGGGTCGACTACTTCACAAAGTGGATCGAAGCTGAACCCTTAGCCACCATTACGGCTCAAAAAAGCCGCAAATTCCTATACAAAAACATTGTCACAAGGTTCGGAGTCCCCAACTCCATCACAACAGACAATGGAACACAGTTCACGGACACAAGTTTTCAGAACTTAGTGGCCGAACTAAAAATCAAACAGCAATTCACCTCAGTCGAGCACCCACAAGCCAATGGACAAGCAGAGGCCGCAAATAAAGTCATCTTGGCCGGGTTAAAACGAAGACTCCAAGAGGCCAAAGGGGCATGGGCCGAGGAGCTCCCCCAGGTACTATGGGCATATCGGACAACTCCACACTCTACAACGGGAGAATCGCCATTCCGGCTAGCTTACGGGATGGAGGCAATGATTCCTATCGAAATAGATGAAGGGTCACCCAGAGTCATCTTCTACAGCGAAGAAGGTAACCCGCACGCACAAAAGGAAGAACTCGACCTCCTCCCCGAGGTCCGAGAAAGAGCCCGGATCCGAGAAGAAGCCTTAAAACGGCGAACGGCCCTCAGATACAATCAGAAAGTAATAAAGCGAAACTTCTCCATTCACGACCTGATTCTAATCCGAAATGACATCGGAACACAAAAGTCGGGAGAAGGAAAGCTAGCTGCAAATTGGAAAGGACCCTACAAGGTAACAGAAGTCTTAGGGACAGGCTATTACAAAATATCCGACCTAGAAGGCAATGAGCTGCCCAGGGCCTGGCACGCCTGTAATCTAA
Source organism: Arachis hypogaea (assembly GCF_003086295.3). Classification (NCBI taxonomy): domain Eukaryota; kingdom Viridiplantae; phylum Streptophyta; class Magnoliopsida; order Fabales; family Fabaceae; genus Arachis; species Arachis hypogaea. Next base: position 28,783,565 of record NC_092042.1, on the reverse strand, counting down.
GACGGTACTACAGCTAGAAAAACTTAACCCAATGTGTACTCTTTTTCCCTACAAGGGTTTTTTAATGAGACACCCGGTCAAGTAAAGGCACCCGACCTAGTCAAGGGTAAACACTCTGTAAATATTCTTTCTTTTTTAATACTAATCAAATTTTTCTATTTTCTTCTTCCTCATGATTAAACAAATCCTAGAAAGTACCCCGCCAAGGCGCATTAATTTATGCTCGGCAAAATGCAAAAAATCATTTGCCAAGAGACCACGCAAGGTCGGCAAAGATAAAGCGACGAGGTTCAAATTAATGTGAGAAGTTATAAAGCAACTCTAAAAAGGCTCAAAAGCCAAACAAAAAGAGATTACAAAAATAACTTAAAAGGCCGACCAACGACAAGGTCGGACCCAACAAAGGGAGGTACTCGAACGCCCGAGGTCCGAGAAAAAAAAAAAGCCCGGATCCAAGAAAGAAGCCTTAAAACGGCGAAAGCAAAGATTTCAAAAACGCTTACTAAAAAGTTGCTATACAAAAACAACTAAAAAGTACAAGCGAAAAAACGAAATCAAAGGAAAGTTCAAAAAGCGCTAGCTAAAAGGTTGTTATCCAAAAACAACTAAAAAGCATAAAAGCGGAACAAAAAGGCAAAACGTGAGCAAAAACACCGCATAAAAAGCTAAAAAGTTACTACAAGTAGCTGAAAGCAAAAAGGTGTCCAAAGCGTCCACAGAAACCATCCAAAAACAAAAGAGCCCACAGGCCGGGCAAAAAACCAAAGATAAAAGGATCACAGAGATTCAAGGTCCTTTCCGGACTCCACATCAACAGAAGGCTGCGGAGGAAACATAGAAATCGGGACAGCATTGACGGCACCATCATCTCGGTTCAAAACCTCCACACCAGATCCCTCCTCGGCCAAAGGTGAAGTCGGGTTGGCAACCGGAACTTTGGGGTCGGACACCGGAACCTCATCCTCGTTGGGAGCAGGAACAATCTTTCCCTCCACAACAACGTTATCCGTACTAAATAAGCTCAGATCCAGGTCAGGAGCAAGAACCCGGACCTGAGCCTTCAAATTTTCAAACATAGCATCCATACCCTTAGCCACATGACCTTCTAGCTCGTAGAAATCATCCTGAGCAGATTGCAATCTCTCCTTTGTCTCCACGAGCTCGGCATATATCCGAGTATAATTCTCCGTCGCCGCCTTCGCCATCTCCTCAGATGCTTTCGCTGCCGCCACAGCCGCGGTAGCTTTGGCTTTCTCCTTCTCCAGAGACGCCTCCAGCTCAGTAATCCTAGCAGCCTTCAGTTCACTAATCCTATCAAACTCAGACTGAGCCTTCTCAAGTCGGGAGCTAGTCGCACCAATGGGGGATTTCTTGAACTCCCGGGCAATAGCGGCATGAAGACTGGCCATCCGGACACAACTCCGCACCATATACTGAAAATGATGCTCCATAGACACATCATCAGTAGAAATAAAAGTCTGAGGGAGAATATGCTGCTCAATCTAACCAAGAGCATCAAAATCCTTGTCATTAAAACCCGCAAGCTCTTGAGAGGTCTTCTGTTTCTTGGGAGGAGGACCCGAGGACGAAGGCGGAGAAGAAGTAGTAGGCCCGGAGGTCGGGGGATCTTGATTTATAGCTCAGAACTGGGGAGTCGGAATAGTCTTCGACCGAGTAGTGACACCCACAGTAGCCTTCTTCGGAGAAGATCGGGCAGAAGCCTCCCCAACCTCGATATTTCGAGCAGCCACAGACTTCTTCGTCCGACGAAGGAACTTCATGGAATCCACCTGAGAAGACATCTCTGCAGAAATAAAAGAAAAAGGATTACCACAACAGAAATTCCACCAAAACAAGGAAAACCAAAATACTAAAAAAGATGAATCTCGAAGAGGTCGGGAACTACCTAACTCGGAACGGAGAAGGCTTGGATCTCCCAACATTTTCTTCGTGTCCAAGTGAGGTGCCCGACCCCATAAACTGCTCACCACACCCACAAAGGCCTGCTCCACCTCATCTAGACTCTCAAAGGTATACTTAACAGACACTACATTCTCCTGCCAACAAAGAGGAAAAGAAGGCTCCCCACTCTCGTCTAGAAAGAAAGGTCGGACGTCTCCAGTAGCCCGGACCTTGAAATAAAAGTTCTTAAAATCATGAAAGGACTCATCATACAAGGTACAAAACTTCCTCCCCTGGTTAGCTCTAAAAGAGACCCAAGATACCTTCCCTCCACCCGACCCCGGCTTCGTCAACACAAACAAATAGGAAAAAAGAGAAATAGAGGGAGAGACGCCCAAAAACTGACACAAAAGTTGAAACAGCTTTAAAAACGCCCAAGAATTTGGATGGAGCTGCGTAGGGGCAAGGTTACAAGACCATAACACCTCGGACTCCAGATCGGTAAAGGGAAGTCGGACACTCAGCTTAGAGAAAAAACAATCATAAGCATAAAAGAAGAGCTTCTCGGAACTATCTAAAGGCGGGAAGCACACTCTCTCCTCGGATTCCGGGGCCACTAGTTCGTAATCCCTCTCAGACTCCCTATTCTCACATATGCTACAGTGCCTACGGAACCTAGCTAAATACTCAGAATCTACCACAGAAGGGACTCTTAGAGGAAGAGGATCTACCCAACCAAGACCACATGGAATCTTAGTCGACATCGCTTGAAGAACCTTTTGAGACATAAAATTTTTACCTACAAAGAAGAAATACAGCAGCAAGCAAAAATCACATAAAGAGGACAGCAAAAACCCATTCAGCAAAAGCAAGAAACAAAACCCCCACGAAGAAAACGCGGCAACCCGGAACAAAATACCGGAGAACAAAAAAAGAGCCCCCCCCATATACAAACAAACAAGCAATGGCGGCGCCTCTTTTCGGGGCAACCCAGGCATAAAGAAAAAAGAAAACAAACAAGAGCCACACAAAGAACAGAAGCATATGCGCACAAGAAAAGAGAAACATGGGAACAAACCTGGAAGAAAGAAACGAAGACGACGAGCTCCGAAGCAAGGAGAGTGAAACGACGGCGCAGAAGGAACCCCAGAAAGACACACGGAGAGATTCGAGGAGGCAGAGGAAAGAGAAAGAAGAAGCAGTGCTCGGAAAGGATAAAGAAAAACAAAAACGCAGAAAAAGGAGGAAAGGGGCAAATAAATAAAGCCTTCACAGAGCCCGAACGGAAATCGAGGAAAAACGGTAAAATGCAATAAATGCAGGAACGGCCATTTTTGAATTTTTAAAAACTACTATGCCCGAGCTCGACCTCCCAAAAAAAAAGGACGAACTCGGGCAGGGGCACTGTTCATACCCTGACCGGGCTCCTCCAAACTCGGCAAATTCATAAGAGGTCCGACCTCGTCCTAAGGCCCACGCCTAAAGGTCGGACCTCGGACAATAAAGCAAAGGAAGGCCCATCAAAAGGAACGGAGCCCAAAACCTAAAGGCCGAAAAGGCCTAGAAAAGGCGGTTCCTCAAAGATAGAGATAAAACTCCCAAAGATAAGATAAGATAAGAATATCTTATCCAGGGAAGATCACGGCCAACTACTATAAATACACTGGAGCACCCAGGTATGGCATTCATTCCATATTCTACACATATCTGCTTGGACCCATGCTAACTTAAGCATCGGAGTGTCATTGCAGGTACAACCACCAACCACTCTACATATCAAGCTCGGGTCCCTGAACCCCCACCTCGGGTCTTTCCAGACGACCGAGTTACACGTTTCAGGTAACCCCCGGAACAATCACCATTCTCACCCATGAACAAGGTGACTGACAACCACTCTTGTTCTACAAGCATTCAAGGCTCTAGTGAATATCTCTTGGATTCCTGATTGCACGATGCATGGTTGATCGCCTGACAACCGAGTGCTCGCCTGACAAACGAGCCAGCCATTCCGTGAGATCAGAGTCTTCGTGGTATAGGCGAAAACTGATGGCAGCATTCAAGAGAATCCGGAAGGTCTAACCTTGTCTGTGGTATTCTGAGTAGGATTCAATGATTGAATGACTGTGACGTGCTTCAAACTCCTGAGGGCGGGGCGTTAGTGACAGACGCAAAAGAATCACTGGATTCTATTTCGGCCTGATTGAGAACCGACAGATGAATTCCGCTATGCTGTGACAGAGCATATGCTATCGCTTTCACTGAGAGGATGGGAGGTAGCCACTGACAACGGTGAAACCCTTGCTTAAGCTTGCCATGGAAAGGAGTAGGAAGGATTGGATGAAGACAGTAGGAAAGCAGAGAGACGGAAGGGAAGGCATCTTCATGCGCTTATCTGAAGTTCCTACCAATGAATTACATAAGTATCTCTATCTTTATCTTTGTGTTATTTTCGTTCATCACCATATACATTTGAGTTTGCCTGACTAAGATTTACAAGATGACCATAGCTTGATTCAATACTAACAATCTCCGTGGGATCGACCCTTACTCACGTAAGGTTTATTACTTGGACGACCCAGTGCACTTGCTGGTTAGTTGTGCGAAGTTGTGTAATGCCATGGTATTGAGCTACCACGTTTTTGGAGCCATTACCGGGGATTATGAGAGTTGTGAAAAAGTATTGTTCACAATTTCGCCCACCACTAAGCAATAGGCTCTTGATACCATAAAAGATTCAGAGAAAGAAAAACATAGTAAGCTCAGCTCTATGAGAAAGAGCAGTGATAAGTTTGAAAGGAAAAGAAAAATTAAAACAGAGACAAAGACTTGTAATGAGAGTGTAATCAAGTTTCATTTCTTTTCAGAATCATATATTTGCTAAGCCAAGTTTGCTATATATATATATATATATATATATATATATACTAGTGACTATTGAAGCTCAAGACTTATCAAGAATGACACTAGTAACTAATCAATAAAGACAGCAATACAAAGAAAGACAATAATGCAGTTTTACACACTGCTCTTGTACACTATTACTCTCTATCCTTAATAGTGTGAGTGTGTGCAGTGTAAGATCTAAAAAATTTAAAATCAAAATCAAAATTAAGATATAAGCAGAGTCAGACCCCCAAAAAGGCATAAAGATACCTTTGTTCAATCTTATAGCTTGAAGAGTGAAAAATTATACAAAATTATCAAAAAAAAAAGAAAAAAAAGAAAAAAAAAACACAATCCAACATAACCTATATACATGACTTCCTAAAATGCTATAGTGCCATTAGCATTATCTTCACTATAGCACAAAAATATACCATGACTTCCGTTTAGAAAGATCCATTCAAAAAACATGGGATGGAAAGTTGGAACTTAGAAGCCATGACATGTTAGAAGATGCAATGGTCAAAAGTAGTGAAATACCATCCTAAAAGCTAATATTTTTTTATAGTTATCTATCATTTAAATAGTTAAATTGGTTCTTCAGATTTCACTCGTCAGTTAAATTAATCTTTTAAATTTTTACTAAATCAAATTAATTCTGTAAATTTACCAAAGTCAACCACATTCGTCCTTGTCTAAAGTGGTATAAAAAACTAACGTGATTTGCATTGGAAAATTTGGAAAACCAATTTGATTTAGTGAAATTTAAAATTTTATTAACCCAAATCATGCATATTGAATCATAAAAAATATATGATAATGCGGAAGCGTACCTTTACTAGTAGAAATTAAATTATAAATTAGACAAAAGGATTGTCTCAGTCTTATGGTTCTTTCAATCTTCCTCAACCAAAACCTTCTGTATTTCTAGATGGCTGAATTGTGACTCTTTTGATAGGGAAAGAGAAACAAACACGGCTTTTGGTATATTCGAGACCGAAACCCTGAATGCACTATTTATATTTGAGTATGGCACCCATTAAACCCTAAAACCCAAATAAAATAGTATTTAAAGCCCAAAATATAATATATCAAAAATTCAAAAGATAATTATCTAAGGAACAAAAGATAATATCCAGTTTTATTCTCATTTAATTCCAAATCAAAAGTAATAATGACTTATTCAATTTAGCATTTAAAATAATAAATGAGATCACCATTATATAAGTTATTTAATTTGAAATAGCATAATCTGTAATTATAATTAATATATGTATTGCGCACATACAAATTCGGAAATTAAAATAATTTCTTAACAATCTCCCACTTAGGCTATACATATATTTTTTCTTGACATAATCACATCTTACAAAATTTATGCGTGCAACTGAATGCTATTTCTCTCATTACTTTAACAATCTGGTCCGTCTCATATATTAGATATGGAACTACCGCAACTTTTATCACATTTATGTCGTGACTAAACCACAACAATCACCATCCTAATATACTTAACGACAAAAATCAAATTTGGATGAGTAATATGGAAATTACATGGCAAGTGATATCATGCATGTCTATTTCCAGTTGGTCAAACTTTAAAACTTTATTGAGATCAAACGCAAAATAAATTTTGCAAAATGAACATTTCACATAACATGAAATAAACCATCAACTTAATTCTGCAGAAAAATAATTTAATTATCTGTCATAGGACATATAGCATAAAATAAACTCCTACTAAACTAAGGCATCACAAATATTGACACTCATTCGAGCAGTGTGCTCATAAAAGACTTTAAGGTTTAATTCCTTGGTTAATAAGTCTGTTAGCATATACTCTATTCCTATATGTCCTATGAAAATCTATTTTTCTTAAACTTTCTCTTTAACAACTAAGAACTTGATGTCTGTATGTTTCGATTTTGTCAAGCTCTTATTGTTGTTGGAGTATAGTACTGGTGACTTATTGTCACAAAATATCTTTAATGACCTTTTAATGTCATCTATTATATGAAGCTCAGTGACAAAGTTTCGCAACCATATGCCATAAAATCGGAATCAGAGGACCTAATGATCTCCAAATTTTCTGATCTCCGATAAGTAAGCATGTAATTCTTTGTTCTCTTTAGATAACGCATTACGCGTTTAACAACTATCCAATGATCCATGCTATGATTGCTCAAGTATCTACCTAACACTCCCATTAAGAATGATGTATCGGGTCGTGGGCAGACTTAAGCATACATTAAGCTCCCTAGTGCTGATGCATAAGTGTTATAATGCATTGTTGTCCTCTCAAGTTTATTTTTGGGGCATTGCTTGAGACTGAACTTGTCTTCTTTAGTTACGGGTGTATCGATTGGTCTACAACTTTTCATAACATATCTACTTAAAATCTTTTTGATATAGTTCTTTTGTGATAATCTAAGAATACCTTGAGAGCGATCTCTTAGTATCTCGATTCCTAATACAAAAGAGGCATCACCAAGATCTTTCATTTCGAATTTGTTTAATAGAAATTTCTTAGTTTCATGCAACAAACCTATATCGTTACTAGCAAGTAGAATGTCATCAATATATAAGACCAAAAAAATGTATTTACTCCCAATGAATTTGCGGTATACATATTCATCTATAATATTTACCTCAAAACCATATGAAGTAATGCCTTAAATTTGTGATACCATTGACGAAAAGCTTGTATGAGATCATAGATGGATTTTCTCCTTTTTTTTCTGTTGGATCTTGGTGCAGAATTTAACAACCACAAACTAACTGGTAAGTGCACCGAGTCATACCAAGTAATACCTCAGATGAGTGAGGATCGATCCCACGAGGATTGAAGGACAAAGCAACAATGGTTAAATGATTGGCTTAGTTAGGCAAACAGAAAAGAGTGTTTGAGTGTTCAAGAGCATTAAACAATAAATTCAAAATATTAGAAAGACAGGCAAGTAAATAAGTTGGGAAGAACAATATAAAGAAGGCAGTTAAGATTTCAGAGTTATCTATTTTCCGGATTGACTTTTCTTATCAATTTATTTTAATCATGCAAGATTTAATTCATGGCAAACTATATGTGACTAGAACCTAATTTCTTAGACCTTCCTAGTCTCCTCTAAAATTCATCAACCACCAATTCCTTGGTCAATTAATTCCAATTAGAGGGTAAAGATCAAATTCCAGTTTATATGCCACAAAAATTCTAATTATCCAAATATAAGTGGATTATATGTCACGTATCCCATTAAGTCCAGATAATTAGAATTTAGGAGAAATTATTTTCAAGCTGTTGTTCAAGTAAAGAGCTTTTCCAAGTTATACAAAAACTCAATTAGAAAGAGGATCATACTTCCGTTCCACCCAAATTCATAAGATAAAGAACGAAAACAATTCTTGAAATATAAATCAAACATGAATTAAAATAAAAAAATAATAGTATCAATCCATACAATAGACAGAGCTCCTAACCTTAACAATGGAGGTTTAGTTGCTCATGATTCAGAGAAGAAAACTAGGATTGTAAATTGGGCTGAGATGGACTGAAAAGTTAACTACTGGAATTTTTCTAAAAAGGAAGTTTCTTTCTCTTTTATATCTAATCCTAATAAATTTAAAATCTAGTTTCTAAAAAAACTAAAATAATATATTTTCCTAATTTTAAAGATAAAAATAAAGTTTTAAATTAGAATTAACTAAATAATTAGCAAGCCTTCAATGGATAGATGGGGACCACTTGCTTTGTAGGGTCCATGCTTAACTTGGGAAGTAACAGGAAGTGTTCCCCTGAGTCCTCCATTCTACAGCATCTAATATGTGTTTTCTGGGCTGAAAACTGGGTAAAAAATAGCCCAGAATTTGCCCCCAACATTTTCAGCGTTTTCTGCACGTGGTGCATGTCACGCGTACGCGTCAGCCACGTGTACGCGTCGATGGTCTTCTTCGCGTGTCACGCGTACTCGTCAAGTATGCAAAGCGTTTGCTGTGCAACTTCACTTTTCACGCGTATGCGTCAGGTACGCGCACGCGTAGCCAGGAAAGCTCCAAATCACACGCACGCGTCAGGTACGTGCATGCGTCGCTCCTCGCTGTCATCTCCTTTAATTATTGTGCTGTAGAAACTCCATCAAATCGAGCCGAATGCTACCTAAAATAAACAAAATTGCACAAGACTCAAAGTAGCATCCATAGTGGCTAAAAGACAATTAATTATTGATTAAACTTAACAAATTAAATACAAATTCAATAGGAAAAGATAAGAAAGATGCTCACGCACTAGATCTCCTTAATGGTACTTCTTGAGGTTATTGAGATTGCTATATGGGTTGGAGTTGAGGAGGATTCTCATTATTTTTCTATGCTGTAGTAGTATCTTGAGCAACAACAATATTCTCATTATTCTCTTGTACTGTAAATGGATCTACAGTAGGATTCTCATTATGCTCTTATACTATAATTGTATCTTGAACAATAATAGGCACAAAGACCTAATCATTGTCAGTTATAGAATCCTCATCAAAAGCAACATTCCTAATATTTTCTTCCCCCCAAACTCAACATCCTCAAGAAATCTCGCATTTTTCGTTTCAAAAATAGATCTTGATGTAGGATTGTAAAACTTGTACCCCCGTAAACGTTCAGTGTAACCAACAAAATAGCAACTAATTGTCCTTGAGTCAAATTTTCTTTCATGCGGCCTATAAGGTTGTGCCTCAGCTGGACATCCGCGTGTTAGGATTTGGTTGAATTAGTCCCACATTACTTAGGATAGCAAATGGAGTGGGTGGCTTAGGCTATAAATATGAGGCTAAGTTCTCCATATTTTTTGCACCAGTCGGAAACACTTAAAGCTTGTATCTGACTTTTCTTTTTCTCTATGCCTTTTTATTAGAGAGTGTTATGAGGTGTAGTTAAATATTTGCTTTGAGAGTATGGGTGTACTGGGTGCCGGTGTTAGAGAGAAAGAAGTCTATGTGTTGTAACAATTTTCATATAGTGATATTCTCTGGTTGTCATTTGGCAACGGCCGTAGCTTTTTCTCCAGTAATTGGAGTTTCCACGTTAAATTCTTGTGTTGTGATTGTGTCTATTTTATTTCTCTATGAAATGTATTTTCTCAAGGGGGAATGGTGTATTATTCCCAACAAGTGGTATTAGAGCTTCGGTTCGGTGGGATTTATTCTTAGTATGCTCTGTGGTTGCAGCCTAGTCTGACCTTCCACATCAGAAAAGAATTTTGTCCTGTAGCTTGAGGTTGATCTTTGGTTGCTGTTGTTGTTGCTGGAAGGTAGTGTGACACTATGAGAGTGCAGTTTGGAAAGGTTCTGGCTAAAGAAAGACTTGGTATATAAGTGTGTCCATTATGACCCACCTCTCTTTTCTGGGGACCCTTCCTAGTGCACGGTCTACAGTTGAGTTATATTATTCTAGTATACGGTTATAACAATGTCAGGATATTCAAGTGCTGTGAAGCTTGAAATAGAGAAATTTGATGGAATAATCAATTTTGGCTTGTGGCAAATACAAGTCAAGGATGTGTTGATACAATCAGGTTTGCACAAGGCGTTGAAGACAAGAAGTATCCTCATGGTATTGCCGCACTGCCGTGGATAAGGATAAGGATAAGTTGTGGCAATCGGGTCCACAATTGCACACGGACATTGGTTGGCGTTGAGCTGCAAGGTGTGTGGCGAAGTTATGTCGATGGTTGAAGAACTTCCAGGAAAAGTCAATTTGGAAGTTGCACCATGAATTTTTAGCAAGGTTTCGATTTGTACCAAGGCAAAATGCTTGGAGTGGTCTAATTCCAAGTGAGTATACTTTCGTGGTGGAGTATGATAGTTCTCTGAACTATGATTGTCGGTATAGACAATGGCAGCAAAGAATTGTCGGTGTTGACTATGGAAGCTGAAGATGTGTGACTATTTTAATCAAGGTGGAGATTGTTAGGATTTGGTTGAATTAGTCCCACATTGCTTAGGATAGCAAATGGAATGGGTGGCCTAGGCTATAAATATGAGGCTAAGTTCTCCATATTTTTTGCACCAGTTGAAAACACTTAAAGCTTGTATCTAACTTTTCTTTTTCTCTATACCTTTTGATTAGAGAGTGTTATGAGGTGTAGTTAAATATTTGCTTTGAGAGTGTGGGTGTACTGGGGTGCCGGTATTAGAGTGAAAGAAGTCTATGTGTTGTAACAATTTTTACATAGTGATATTCTCTGGTTGTCATTTGGCAACGGCCGTGGTTTTTTCTCCATTAATTGGAGTTTTTGATGTGCGGAAAATGATCCGACACAAAACTCACCGGCAAGTGTACCGGGTCGCATCAAGTAATAAAACTCACGGGAGTGAGGTCGATCCCACAGGGATTGAAGGATTGAGAAATTTTAGTTTAGTGGTTGATTTAGTCAAGCGAATCAAGTATTGGTTGAGTGATTTTGTATCTGACAGCAAGTAAATAGCAGGAAATGTAAAGGAAGTGGGGTAATTGACAAGAATTTAAAGTGCAGAAAAATTAAAAGAGCTTAATCTTAAAGGGCAAGTAATGTAAATTGCAGAAACTTAAATTGCAAGAAATCTAAATTTGCTTGAATCTTAAATGGGTTAGGGATGTGGGATTGCAGAGATTAAACAAGGAAAATAAAATGCAACAAACAGAATGGAAGATGAATTCAATTGAACCAGATCTCAAACAGGAATGAAAATAATCTTGGTGTAACAATTAAACAAGGAAATTAAAATTGAAAAACATAGATCTCAAGACTCAAGAGACTAGATAGCCAAGTCTAGATCTCACTGCCTTCCTAGATCCAAATTCAGAATTCAATTGCAAGAGAAGTAAAGATCAAATAGTAGAAAACTAAATTCAATTTCCAATTTCTCAAGAGTGCAGTGAAAATCAAAACAGAGAGAGATCTCAAGGTGAGATTGAGACAGAATTTCCTCAATTCTCAACACCCAAGTCACAAGCAAGTATGCAGGAAATGAAAACAAGAAACCCAGAGGAAGAGAATTCAATTCCCCTCCTAGAAACTAACAACCCAAAATGTAAAGTGAGCTCTCTCCTATGAGTACTATGAAAATTCTAAAGAAAGGCTCCCCAAAAGAAAAAGCTCCCCGAAAACTTAAATTCTAAGCTATTTATACACTTTCTTCAAATGATCTTCAAGCCTTGAATTTGGCCCTTGCTCTTGATGGAATTGGGTTGACAAAAGCCTGTGTTGATTGTTCTTGGTGTTGGGGAGAAATCCGTTTGCAACTTGGGCCTTGGGGATTTACGTTTGAGTTGACGTTTGAGGCAAACGTTGACTCAAACGCCTTCGTGTGCCAATTATGCAGCTCGGCCATTCTGCTGTCATCCACGTTTGAGCCAGCGTTTGAGGTCAAACGTGAGCTCAAACGTGGTTCCCTCCAAGCTTCTCCTTTGGCCAACGTTTGACCTAACGTTTGAGGTAAACGTTGGCACAAACGTGGCTCAACCAAGGCATCAAACAGGGTGCTCTTCCATGCTCTTCCATGCTAAAATGTAGCCAACGTTTGACCTCACGTTTGAGGCAAACGTTGGCGCAAACGTTGTTGTGTCCAGGGGTGATCTTTCTTATTTTTTTTTTGGCGCCAATGTTTGACCTCACTTTTGAGGCAAACGTTGGCGCAAACGTTGCCTTCCTTGAGTGGTGTTCAGGTGCCAGCGTTTGACCTCACGTTTGAGGCAAACGCTGGCGCAAACGTTGGCCCTCCCCCTTCTTCATCTTCAGCCAACGTTTGCCTCAACGTTTGAGGCAAACGTTGGCGCAAACATGGGCAACCTCTAGGGTGTCTTTCAGCTGCTACTCACGTTTGAGTTCACGTTTGAGGCAAACGTGAGCTCAAACGTGAATCCCTTCCTTCCAAGCCCATTCTTGCAACCTTCTTCCAAGCTTTATTCCACCTATCATCAATCAACAATTGTATCAAAGCTATGCCATAATCATGAGAGTTATTCTTCTTCTTGTCATATAAGCAATTATGGCACAAAAACTCATGAAAATACATCAATTTATCCATGGTTGATTGAATCAAGGGAAACATGAAATTCTACCCAATTGGCTTACTTGTGGCTCAAGAAAGTGCATAAAACCAAATGAAAATTAAAGAAAAAGACTAGTAAAACTAGGCTAAGATGACTTGTCATCACAACACCAAACTTAAAACTTGCTTGTCCCAAGCAAGAACAAAATTATTAAGAAGAAAGAATGAAAAAGGAAGAAAATGCTCATGCTAGCAGAGTATTATTGGTTGCTCATGGGGTTTTATGCAGATATGTAATTACTCACTTTTTATTGACATATAGGCCTAGAAAGTCTCCTCCAAGCATCAAGCAACACACTGCTATGACCTCTCATTATTCCTTTGTCCTTGATTACTATTTTTTTTCTATAAGCTTTAGTTCAGTGTCATGTGTAACAAGCTTTTTTCTTTATTTATGCTTGACACATTATTCACTATAGACACTTGGCTCACATTCCTTCTTAGAACATTGATGCCCAGCAGCTCTTTGGGTCACTAAATGCCTTGTAGTTAGGTTTCTCTTGATAGTGGATTTTCAGTTGATAATCCCGGGTTAGTTAACCCAAGTTACCAAGTGTTGATGCACTCCAAAGAACTTAACAATCCAAGCAGATCCTAGTACAAATACACCACAGGCATATATTCTAAGGTTCAAGCTATTGGTGTCTAGCTTTATTCTTTCTTCTCTTTATTTTTCATGCTGCCATTTTTGGCTTTTCTCATTCTACTTTTTTTTCTTTTCTTTTCAACCAAGGACTTTTATTTTTGAGATTCATAGACAGTGAGCTACTTTCTACTTAAAAGGAGAACAGTCTAGTTCTTTTATTCACTAAAAGTGAGCTACTACACAATCATACATACATGCCACCACTTACTATTATTTGACTTCTAGCTAGCAATGAACCATCTTACTTCATGTTTCAAACATTTCTTTTATTGAATTGAAAAGATACAGGGGACAAAGCATGCATTAGTTCACACACTTTAGACTAGCTTACTTATTGCAAAGAGTGATTCTACTTGTACTAAATGAACACTTTAGCAAGACATAAGTCAAAGCATTTCTCAAGCGCAAGAATTAAGTATAGATACAACCTATTGGTTCTTTTGTTCTTCCTTCTGTTGTGCCCCTTTTGAGTTATGACGCATAATGTCTTCAAATGGTGGTTAGTTCCCTGCACAATTCTCAAGAGTTGCTTGCTTCTCAAGCCCTTAGGTAACTGGTTAGTATGCATAACTTGAGTGTGGCTTTTGGGTTTAATTTGGTGTGGGAACACCAAACTTAATTCCTTGCCACTGTCTCTGATGCAATAGGTTAGCTATATGTAAAATCTTGTGTCCTTGCTAAAGGTTATGGAGTTAAAACTAGAAAGCAGTTAAATGGTTGAATAATTTATCTGATTGCTTGGAGCTAGCATTGTGCAAAAAGTGAGAATGTGCTTTTAAATGAGATTTTGGTGGAACACCAAACTTAGACTCCTTCATTCTTCTTTAAGTTGTTTTGGTGTGCAACACCAAACTTAGTTCTTTGCAATGCATACCAATTATTCAACATTTTTATTGAAAAAGCTATGGAAAAAAACTACCTCAGGTTGGGTTGCCTCCCAACAAGCGCTCTTTTAATGTCACTAGCTTGACATCCTTCCTTTTTGCTTCAAGAAGGCTGTAGGCTCTGAACTTCTTTTTCCTTGTCCCATTGTCCTCCTAAGTACAGCTTTGCTCTGTGACCATTTGCTGTAAATTGACTCTTTGTTGCTTCGTCTAACAATTCAATACTCCCATAAGGAAAAACCTTGGTTACCAAAAATGGACCAGTCCACTTAGATTTAAGCTTGCCAGGGAATATCTTGAGTCGTGAGTTGTATAAGAGTACTTGCTGTCCAGGTTTGAATTCTTTCTTCAAGATCTTCCTGTCATGCCACCTCTTGGCTTTTTCTTTGTATATCTTGGCATTTTCATAGGCTTCTAGCCTAAATTCATCCAGCTCATTTAGTTGCAACAACCTTTTCTCCCCTGCTGCTTCAGAGTCAAGGTTTAGGAGTTTAGTAGCCCAAAAGGCTTTGTGTTCAAGCTCTACAGGGAGGTGACAAGATTTGCCATATAATAGCTGAAAGGGGAACTTCCTAATGGGAGTTTTGAAAGCTGTCATGTATGCCCAGAGTGCATCCTCCAGCCTCTGAGCCCAATCTTTTCTTGTACTTCCTACTGTCTTCTCCAAGATCTTCTTCAATTCCCTATTTGCTAATTCAGCCTGTCCATTGGTCTGGGGGTGATATGGCGTGGCTACTTTATGAATGACTCCATATTTATGGAGGAGTTTCTCCATCTGGTTATTACAAAAATGGCCACCACCGTCACTCACAAGACCCTTGGGAACTCCATATCTAGTGAAAATATGCTTCTTAAGGAATTGAAGGACAATTTGTGCATCACAGGTGGTTGTGGCTATGGCTTCCACCCACTTTGAGACGTACTCCACTACTAACAAAATATATCTGAAAGAATAGGAAGGGGGAAAGGGTCCCATGAAGTCGATGCCCCATAGATCAAATAATTCTACTTCCAGAATGAAATTCTGAGGCATATCATTCCTTCTCGTCAATCCTCCTGCTCTCTGGCATTCGTTGCATTGGTGAACAAACTCTTTGGCATCTTTGAAGATGGTTGGCCAATAGAACCCCCTCTGCAGTATCTTTGCAGCTGTTCTTTCTGGGCCAAAGTGTCCACCATAGGCTGAGCCATGACAATGCCACAATATATCTCTTATTTCACTCTCAGGGACACATCTCCTAATCACTCCATCAGAACATCTCTTGAACAAAAAGGGTTCATCCCACAAGAACTTCCTTGCTTCATTGGTTAGCTTTTTCACTTGTTACTTAGAGAGTTCTTGAGGTATTTTCCTCCCCACTTTGTAGTTTGCTATGTCAGTAAACCAAGGTGCTTGTTGGATCTGCAATAGATGTTCATCTGGAAAGCTTTCATTCACAGGCTGTGAGGCTTCTTGAATTGCTTCTTGTGGTAACCTCGATAAATGATCAGCAACTTGGTTTTCAGTGCCCTTCCTGTCCTTTATTTCAATATCAAACTCTTGTAGGAGTAATATCCACCTGATAAGTCTTGGTTTAGCATCCTGTTTTGACATTAAATACTTAAGGGCAGCATGGTCAGTATAAACCACAATTTTAGATCCTATCAAGTATGATGTAAACTTATCAAATGCATAAACTACAGCTAACAATTCCTTCTCTGTTGTGGTGTAGTTTTTTTGAGTCTCATTTAACACTTTACTTTATAATATATGACATGATGCAAGTTTCCCTTCCTTTGTCCAAGAATAGCACCAATTGTAATGTCACTTGCATCACACATGAGTTCAAAAGGTAATTCCCAATCCGGGGGTGTGATGATTGGTGCTGTTGTGAGTCTGTTTTTTAAAGTTTCAAAGGCATGCTGGCAATTTTCATCGAAAACAAAAGGAGTATCAATCATCAGCAGATTACTCAAAGGTTTAGCTATTTTAGAAAAATCCTTGATAAACCTTCTATAAAACCCTGCATGCCCCAAGAAACTTCTAACAGATTTCACATTAGTTGGTGGAGGGAGTTTTTCTATGATCTCCACCTTTGCCTTGTCAACCTCTATCCCTTTTCTTGAAACTTTGTGACCAAGAACAATCCATTCGAGCACCATGAAATGGCACTTCTCCCAATTCAAAACTAAATTAGTTTCTTGGCATCGTTTCAAGACAAGAGTTAGATGTTTCAGGCAAGTATTGAAATTATCTCCGAAAACAGAAAAATCATCCATGAAGACCTCTAAAAACTTTTCAACCATATCTGAAAAAATGGAAAGCATACACCTTTGAAAGGTGGCTGGGGCATTGCATAGCCCAAACGGCATCCTTCTATAGGCGAAAACTCCAAATGGGCATGTGAATGAAGTCTTTTTTTGGTACTTTGGATTTACCACTATCTGATTATACCCAGAATAACTATCCAGGAAGCAATAGTAAGCATGGCCAGCCAATCTTTTAAGCATCTGGTCAACGAAAGAAAGTGGGAAATGATCTTTGCGTGTGGCATCGTTCAGTCTCCTATAATCCATACACATCCTCCATCCTGTCACAGTTCTTGTGGGAATGAGTTCATTCTTCTCATTAACAATGACTGTCATCCCACCCTTCTTTGGCACTACTTGAACTGGGCTTATCCATGAG
The DNA here is from genome assembly GCF_003086295.3 of Arachis hypogaea. Lineage (NCBI taxonomy): Eukaryota > Viridiplantae > Streptophyta > Magnoliopsida > Fabales > Fabaceae > Arachis > Arachis hypogaea. The sequence continues at coordinate 28,766,510 of NC_092042.1, read as the reverse complement.
CTATTAGAGATAGGATAGATTATCCCTGCATTCCACAGCTTCATTACTTCCTTTTGGACAACTTCCTTCATTGTGGGATTTAGCCTTCTCTAAGGTTGAACCACTGGTTTGGAATTGTCCTCCATGAGGATCTTATGCATACACACTGCAGGGCTGATGCCTTTCAAGTCGTCAATGGTCCATCCTAAAGCATCTTTGTGAGCTTTGAGTACATCAAGAAGTTCTCCTTCTTCTCTTTTTGTCAAGGACGAATTGATGATCCCTGGGAGATTCTATGATGTGCTAAAGAATGCATATTTGAGATGGGTGGGTAATGGCTTTAATTCTTATTTTTGCATTTCTTCCTTCTTGTCTGGCTTTACCTCTTTGTCAATGGAGATTTTGGTTATTTGTTCCTCTATTGTCTCTTGGTTACTTTTCGCTTCCTGCTCATGATGATTAGTATCTAACATTTCTTCCACCAGGCTTTCTATCATGTCTACTCTCAAGTAATCCTCTTGCTCAGGCGGGTGCTGCATGGACTTGAAAACATTTATGACCATTTGCTCATTATGTACTCTGAAGATCATCTCTCCTTTTTCCACATCAATAATAGCTCTTGCAGTTGCTAGAAATGGTCTTCCTAAGATGATTGAGTTATTTCCTTCCTCTTCAGTGTCCAAGATCACAAAATCTGCAGGGAAGATAAACTCCCCAACCTTCACTAACAGATTCTCCACAATTCCATTAGGTGTCTTGATTGATCTATCGGCCATGACTAGTGACATCCTATTGGGTTTGAGTTCTTCTATAGCAAGCTGCCTCATCATGGACAGGAGCATTAGGTTGATACTAGCTCCAAGATCACAAAGAGCCTTGTCTAATGTCATTTTTCCTATGGTGCAAGCAACTACAAAACTCCCTGGATCTTTAAGCTTTGGTGGGATTCCCTTTTGAAGCACAGCGCTACATTCTTCAGTGAGCAGCACAGTCTCCTTCTCCAGCCAACTTCTTTTCTTGTTGATAAGCTCCTTCAAGAACTTGGCATACAAAGGCATTTGCTCCAATGCCTCAGCCAAGGGAATGTTGATTTCTAGCTTCTTGAAAGTCTCAAAGAACTTATGAAAGTGTTGATCCTTTGCTTCATTGTGGAATCTTTGGGGGTACGGCAGTGGAGGTGTAATGCTCTTCTCCACTTGCTGCTATCCTTGAACTTCTTCCTTTGAACTATGTGACTGGTTGTCTTTCTGTTTGATCTTCTCTGAGACATCTTTGCTTGTTATCAGTTCCTTATTGCTAGCTTCCCCTTTCTCTGATGGTTCTTTGTTGTTGTCTAAAGACTTCTTGGTTACCTCCTTGTTGCTGTTGTTCACCAGTGTCTTTCCACTCCTTAGTTGTATTGCCTTACACTCTTCCTTAGGATTAGGAATGGTGTCACTTGGTAGTGAGCTTGATGGTCTCTCAACAGAAATCTGCTTGGAGATTTGCCCAATCTGCCTCTCTAGGCTCTTTATGGAGGCTTCTTGGTTCTTTGTGGTCAATTCTTGGTTCTTCATCATCTTCTCCATGAGCATCTCCAGATTAGTGATTCTCTGAGAGTCTTGTGAGATTGGTTGGTTGTGGGGTGTTGATGGTTGATGGTAAGTATTTTGGTTAGTGGGTTGGTTATTGGATGGATAATGGTTGGAGTTGGGGTAATTGTTTTGGGGTTTTCTATAAGGATTTTGGTTAGTTGGCTGCTGGTTGTGGTTTTGGTTGTTTCTTGGAGTGTTTTGATTTGAGTTCCTCTGTCATGGTTGTTGATTATGGTTGTAATTGTCTCCCCACCTAAGGTTTGGGTGGTTCTTCCAGGATGGATTGTAGGTGTCACCATATACTTCATTCTGTCCAGAGTTTTGGTTGTGCATATACTGCACTTGCTCTTGTTGCTGTTCTTCTTGGTTCTCCTCATTCTGCCCCCAAGTGGTTGATGGTTGGCTCGTGTTGACTGCTGCAACTTGGAGATTGTCAATCCTCTTGGCCATTTGCTCAAATTATTGTTGAATCTGCTGTTGCATCATTTTGTTTTGAGCTAGGATTGAATCCACTCCTTCCAACTCCATCACTCCTTTCCTTTGTGATGGTTGGCGTTGCCTTTGATGAGCAAAGAAATACTGGTTGTTAGCCACCATGTCAATGAGCTTTTGAGCTTCCTCTGCAGTTTTCATGAGTTGTAAAGAGCCTCCAGCTGAGTGATCCAATGCTTCCTGGGATTTCAATGTTAAGCCTTCATAAAAATTCTGCAACCTATCCCATTCAGTGAACATTTCAGGAGGACACTTCCTGATTAGAGCCTTGTATCTCTCCCATGCCTCATAGATGGGTTCAGCCTCCATTTGTGTGAATGTTTGTACCTCAGTCTTCAACCTAATGACCCTTTAAGGTGGGTAAAATTTGGCAAGGAACTTGGTTACCAAATCATCCCAATTGTTGATGCTGTCTCTTGGGAAGGATTCCAACCATTGAATGGCTTTGTCTCTGAGAGAGAATGGGAATAGCAGTAGCTTGTAGCTGTTAGGAGGCACACCATTAGTTTTGACAGTGTCACAAATTCTCAAAAAGGTAGACAACTGTTGATTGGGGTCTTCAAGTGGTCCTTCAAGTGTTGATTGGTTAGCTTAGGCAAATAATCAAACAGTTAATGTGTTAGTGAAAAGGAAAAAATGCTTAATCTAGATCTCCACTTCACTTAATCATTGTCAATCTATTTCAATCCCTGGCAATGGCGCCAAAAACTTGATGTGCGGAAAACGATCAGACACAAAACTCACCGGCAAGTGTACCGGGTCGCATCAAGTAATAAAACTCACGGGAGTGAGGTCGATCCCACAGGGATTGAAGGATTGAGCAATTTTATTTTAGTGATTGATTTAGTCAAGCAAATCAAGTATTGGTTGAGTGATTTTGTATCTGACAGCAAGTAAATAGCAGGAAATGTAAAGGGAGAGGGGTAATTGACAAGAATTTAAAGTGCAGAAAAATTAAAAGAGCTGAATCTTAAAGGGCAAGTAATGTAAATTGTAGAAACTTAAATTGCAAGAAATATAAATTTGCTTGAATCTTAAATGGGTTAGGGATGTGGGATTGCAGAGATTAAACAAGGAAAATAAAATGCAACAAACAGAATGGAAGATGAATTCAATTGAACCAGATCTCAAACAGGAATGAAAATAAGCTTGGTGTAACAATTAAACAAGGAAATTAAAATTGAAAAACATAGATCTCAGGACTCAAGAAACTAGATAGCCAAGTCTAGATCTCACTGCCTTCCTAGATCCAAATTCAGAATTCAATTGCAAGAGAAGTAAAGATCAAACAGTAGAAAACTAAATTCAATTTCCAATTTCTCAAGAGTGCAGTGAAAATCAAAACAGAGAGAGATCTCAATGTGAGATTGATAGAATTTCCTCAATTCTCAACACCCAAGTCACAAGCAAGTATGCAGGAAATGAAAACAAGAAACCCAGAGGAAGAGAATTCAATTCTCCTCCCAGAAACTAACAACCCAAAATGTAAAGTGAGCTCTCTCCTATGAGTACTATGAAAATTCTAAAGAAAGGCTCACCAAAAGAAAAAGGTCCCCGAAAACTTAAATTCTAAGCTATTTATACACTTTCTTCAAATGATCTTCAAGCCTTGAATTTGGCCCTGGGTCTTGACGGAATTGGGTTGACAAAAGCCTCTGTTGATTGTTCTTGGTGTTAGGGAGAAATCCGTTTGCAACTTGGGCCTTGGGGATTTACGTTTGAGTTGACGTTTGAGGCAAACGTTGACTCAAACGCCTTCGTGTGCCAATTATGCAGCTCGGCCATTCTGCTGTCATCCACGTTTGAGCCAGCGTTTGAGGTCAAATGTGAGCTCAAATGTGGTTCCCTCCAAGCTTCTCTTTTGGCCAATGTTTGGCCTAATGTTTGAGGCAAACGTTGGCACAAACGTGGCTTAACCAAGGCATCAAACAGGGTGCTCTTCCATGCTCTTCCATGCTAAAATGTAGCCAACATTTGACCTCACGTTTGAGGCAAACGTTGGCGCAAACGTTGCTGTGCCCAGGGGTGATCTTTCTTATTTTTTTTTGGCGCCAACGTTTGACCTCATGTTTGAGGCAAACGTTGGCGCAAACGTTGCCTTCCTTGAGTGGTGTTCAGGTGCCAGCGTTTGACCTCACGTTTGAGGCAAACCCTGGCGCAAACGTTGGCACTCCCCCTGCTTCATCTTCAGCCAACGTTTGCCTCAACGTTTGAGGCAAACGTTGGCGCAAACGTGGGCGACCTCCAAGGTGTCTTTCAGCTGCTACTCACGTTTGAGGCAAACGTGAGCTCAAACGTGAATCCCTTCCTTCCAAGCCCATTCTTGCAACCTTCTTCCAAGCTTTATTCCACCTATCATCAATCAACAATTGTATCAAAGCTATGCCATAATCATGAGAGTTATTCTTCTTCTTGTCATATAAGCAATTATGGCACAAAAACTCATGAAAATACATCAATTTATCCATGGTTGATTGAGTCAAGGGAAACAAGAAATTCTACCCAATTGGCTTACTTGTGGCTCAAGAAAGTGCATAAAACCAAATGAAAATCAAAGAAAAAGACTAGTAAAACTAGGCTAAGATGACTTGTCATCAGTTTTCACATTAAATTCTTGTGTTGTGATTGTGTCTATTTTATTTCTCTGTGAAAGGTATTTTCTCAAGGGGTAATGATGTATTATTCCCAACACCCCAAACATGTAAATGCCTTATACTGGGCCTTTTTCCAGTCCAATTTTCATAAGGGGTTTTGCCAACTACTTTACTTGGCACCCTATTAAGAATATACACTGAGATCTTTGAGGCTTATCCCCAGAGTGATTCAGGTAAGGAAGAATGACTAATCATACTTCTCACCATGTTCTTAAGAGTTCAGTTCGTGCGCTCTGCAATACCAATCATGCTAGGTTTTTCTGGCATGGTGTATTGCAGAACAATACCACACTCCTCTAGGAAAAGAGCAAAAGGCCTAGGACATTGCTCATCTGAACCGTCATATTTTTCATAGTATTCCCCACGATGAGCAGATTTGACAGCTTTAATTTTCTGCCCAAGTTAAAGTTCAACTTCAACTTTAAAAGACTTGAAAACATCCAAGGCTTGGAACTTTTCATGGATTAAATATAAATACCCGTAACTAGAGTAATCATCTAGGAACGTAATAAAATACCGTTGTCCTTTCCAAGAAACAGTAGGAAATGGGCCACATATATCAGTATGTATCAGTTCTGAGACATCTTTAGCTCTATCGGCACCTAATTTTCTTTTGTTTGTCCTTTTCTCCTTTATTCACTCAATGCAAATTTCAAAGTCTGCCAAATTTAGGGGTCCAAGAATTTCATCCGACACGAGCCTCAGAATTCTCAATTTAGAGATGTGACCTAGGCTTTTGTGCCATAATGATGCTGAATTCTCATTTAGTTTTCGTTTTGCACCTATTTGTAGTATTTCATTATAATAGAAATTCAAATCAAGCCTATATAGATTGTCAACCAAACGACCAGAGCAAATATTATTCGAATTATAAAAGAGACCAACTTTACTGTTTTCGAATGAACAAAAATAACCTTATTTGTCCAAACGAGAAACAGAAACTAAATTCCATCTAAATGATGGTATATAAAATGTCTATAATAAATCCAAGTAAAATCTACTCGTGGAACATAATTTAAAGGTTTCTATAGCTTCTACTGCAACTATATTGCCGTCTGCTACATAGATGTATCTTTCAACATTACTTAGCAGTCGGCCCCACAGGCAACCCTACATAGTAACACTTACATGAGTAGTAGCAGCAGAATCTACCCACCAAGTATCAACAAAAAGCATAACTTAAACTAGTCTCAGAATAAACGAAAGTAAGAACTATACCCTTATTTACACGCCAAGTGGTATATTCGGTACAATCCTTCTTCATGTGTCCCACCTTCTTACAGAAGAAACAGGTTGAAACTTGATCCTGTTTCTTAGTTTTTTTCTACTGAGAAGGCATATTCGCAGTAGTATCACACATTGAGAATATGAAGCCATACGAGCACTTTCAGTCTTATCTTGCTATAGCCTCTCTTCTTCTTGCATACGATGAGATATAAGCTCTTTTAAGGACCAAGTGTCCTTCAAAGTGTTATAACTCACTTTGAATTGTCCAAAGTGTGCAACAAGGGAGATCAAAATGAAATACACGAGTCAATCTTCAGACAACTCTAACTTTGGTGCTTCCAATTTTGAAGCAAGATGAGACATTTCCATAATGTACTCCCTTATGTTCCCTTTACCTTTATACCTCATGGAGACAAGTTTGCTCAAAAGACTACTTGCCTCCGCCTTTTCATTCTTAGCAAAGAATTTTTTAACATCTTTCAGGAACTATTTGGCATCTTTATCCTCAGTAATTGAGCCCCGAAATGCCTCAAGAATTGAGCGTTTCATAATCATAATGATCATTCGATTGGATCTCTCCCACTTCTCTATTTTAACCTCATTGAGATTTTCTGGAGTAGAAATGGGTTTCTCCTCTCGAAGAGCTATATTAAGATCCATACAATCGAGGACAATCTCCATGGTATCCTTCCAAACTTTAAAGTTTGAACCATTCAACATAGAAATATTGCTAATTTGTGCAGAAACATTGGTAGCTGAAGCTATAGTTTCTGGATTAGAACAAAAAGAACATGCAGTAAACATTAGTTAAATAATGAAAAAAATCCGTATTTAGATATCTAGAACAACGTTAATTTTCAATCTTTGGATAGAAAAATTAAATGTAAGTGATACTCTCATTGCAGTAATCAAATATTGCCAAAATTCCTATCACACGTTAAGCTTTTCTTTGGGCCGACTTAATGCGCACATGGAGACTTAAACTTCGCAACTTATTTATTACCGCATATATTTTCTATTAATTGGCAAAACAATAACCTTCCTTTGGGCCGATTATTGACCGTATAATGAATAAAAAATAAACAAAAGTGTGCAATGCTTATTATTTGGCCAAACAATAAACATCCTTTGGGCCGATTATTATCCGCATAAATAATAAGTATTACTTTATTCTTAATTAGTTACCTAAACATGTATTTACTATCAATATGTGTATATAATTCGGCCAAATACAAACCTTCCTTTGGGCTGACCAATATTCGCATCAATTATATATCGCCATATTCCTTATATTTTGTTCAATCTATTTATTCCAAAATCAAATCTTTATAAAATGAATGGGTATAATAATCCAAATTGTTACTAATTTCCTTATGTAATAATTACATTTTTTTATTATTGATATATACTATACACCTAATTTGGCTAAATATAAATCTCCTTTTAGATCAATTAATATTTATATAAGTGACATATACATATTAATCTTTATATCCTAAAAGGATAATCAATTAATTTTATACCATATTAGTGACATTCACATAATAAAAAAATGAGATAATTATAATTTAATAATATTTTATCAATATTTTAAAATAAATCATCAATATTTATTTATCAAAATAATTTTATGAGCATCGTCTCAAAAAAAAAAAAGAAATAACCGAATACAGGAGGTATCTATCACAAATACACAATAATGTGTATAGCCAAAAAATAACATAATGATGTCTCCAAATTTACATACATAATAATACGAGTATATATATAGAAAGAATTAACCCAAGATGGCATATATATATGAGGAGTGCTATGCATACAAGTCTTTTTGACTTACAAGTCTTACAAGTTACTAGGTCTTTTAATGCGTTATTTAACGTTTCCTGTTTTCAAAGCGCTACACTCAGAACGGTTCTTCTTCTTCCTCTTCTTCTTCCTCTTCCTCTTCCTCTTCCTCTTCCTCTTCGTTTTTTTTTTCGATTTTCATGGTTTCTGAAATCAAGCTTTGAAATCATTTTGAAGAAGAAGAAGCAGCAGAAGATGAGGAGAAAGAGAAAGAGTTCTGAATTATGCAACGAATTTTGGGTGTATTTCTTAAATACTTTGGGTGTATTTTTTGTAATCTTTTGGGTGTATTTCTGTAATCCTTTTGAAGATAATGGAACTTCAGAAATACACCCAAACGATTACAGAAGTACACCCAAAATGATTACAAAAATACACCCAAAGGATTACAGAAATACACCCAAATGGTTACAGGAATTCACCCAAATGATTATAGAAAATACACCCAAAGGATTACAGAAAATACACCCAAAGAATTTAAAGAAATACACCCAAAATTCGTTAAAATATATCTTATGCATAATTCAAAACTCTTTCTCTTTCTCCTCCTCATCTTCTACTGCTTCTTCTTCTTCAAAAACGATTTCACCATGAAAAATCGAAAAAAAAAAGATAAAACAGAGAGAAAAGAACGTAAATGAAGAAGAAGAGGAAGACGATGAAGAAGAACGTGAAGAAACGAAAGAAAAGGAGAAGAAGAAGAGTAAGAGGAAGAAGAACGTGCAGCAAGAAGAAGAAGAAGAAGGAGAAAGAGAAGGCAAGAAATGAAAGAAAAGAAGGAGAAGACGAAGAGGAAGAAGAATAGTTGGAAGCGTGTTTTGAGCGTTAATTTTAATTGAACTTGTAAGGCTTACAAGCTTTAATCGCTTGTATGCGAAGAATTTTATATACATGTGGTAGCAATAAACCGAACCATGTAAGGATGTTTAAAAAATATATATGTATATAATTTTACAACATAAAAAATTCTAAATGTATACGAAGTACGCATATACATATATTAATTCAAAAGGAATAATAAATCGAATATTTTAATGATTAAATTATGAATGGTTTTAATACCATTTGTTAGAATAAATAATTTTATTAACCCAAATTATCTATATTAAGTTATTAAAAATATATGATAATGCGGAAGCGTACCTTTATTAGTAGAAATTAGAAATTAGACGGAAGAATTGTTTCAGTCTTGTAGTTCTTTCGACCTTTTTTAACCAAAGCCTTCTTCTATATTTCTAGGCGGCTGAATTGTAATCTTTTTTATGGAAAAAGAGTAACAAAGACAACTTTTGGTATATTGGGGATCGAAATCATAAAGACACTATTTGTATTTGAATATGGCACCCATTAAACACTAAAGTCCAAATAAAATAGTATTTAAAGTCCAAATGATAATATATCTAAAATCCAAAAGATAATTATCTAAAGAATAAAAAATAATATCTGGTTTTATTCTCATTTAATTCCAAATCAAAAGTAATAATGATTTATTTAATTTAGCATTTAAAATAATAAATAAGATTACTATTATATAAGTCATTTAATTTAAAATAGTATAATTTGTGATTATAATTAATATATATTGCTTATACACAAATTAAAAAATTAAAATAATTTTCTAAAAGTGAATAACTGAATATAATTGGATAAGGGGTTCTTTGAGAAAAACTTGTTTAATTAGTTTTCACATAATAAGTGTTATTATTTTGGTTATTCTCCAATAACAGCCATCACTCTTTTTTCCCAATTTAAAAACTTCTTTATACAAAAATTATGTTTAAATTGGGATTTTTAAAATATATATATATATATATATATATATATATATATATATATATATATATATATATATATATATATATATATATATATACTCTAGGATGAATTCTAATATTTATAACTACGGTGGTTATTATATGCATATTGTCAAAATTAAAGTTGCAATTTTTAATATTTTGGTACCACTTTTTTAATAATAGTTTTTTGAATTAATATTTAATTTGATCTTTCAATTTATGGGCGAGTTTCAATTTAGTCTTTAAATTTTCAATTGCTTTTATTTAGTTTATAAATTTTGTAAACTTGACTTACAATGGTTTCTAAGATAATTTTCGACACATAAATATTAATGGAGCGTTAATATAGACAGTCAGATACCATGGTGGAATTTATAAAATGATGCCATTTTAATTTTGAGGCTCAAATAACTCAAAAATAATATAAAAACACTTATTTTGGAAAAAAAAAAGTTTCAATAAACGCCACTTACAATATTGTTTTTTATTATTTGAGTATCAAAACAAAAACAATGTCATTTTAGAGAGTGCAACGTAGTATTTAACTACCTATATCTATTAACATTTGTACGTCGAAAAATATTCTAAAGACTAATAAGAGTTATGTTCATACCCTGACCCAACGCTAGGGTCCAGGTCCAAACGAAAGGCCCAACCCACAAGGATGAGCCTCGCATTATGCCGACCTTCTCCTGAGAAGTCGGTTCTCGCCACGACTTGCTTTAAAGAAGTCGGAAACGAGGATTAGCTGGCAGATAATACTAAAATAACTGCCCCTAAAATCTCTCAACCCACTTCCAGGAGCCATATCTCACCTTCCCTAAGATAAAGGGACGGTTATCCACCTTAAAAGGTGGAACTACTTCAACGGTGGTTATTGGTTCACCACTATAAATACACTGACACCCCTCAGGTATCTCTAAGTCCTAATACTCTCTAGACCTGCTCACACCCTTGCTGACTTAGGCATCGGAGTGTCTTTGCAGGTACCACCCCCATCTCACTCACACTCACAAGTCGGACGGAGGCCCCAAAAGTGCAAACCCATTCGAAGGCTTCCCTCCTCAGATGATTGGGCCAACCTAACAAATCCAGCCCATTAATCTCCGGTTACCCATCGTAACATTGGCACTGTTGCCGGGGACCCGAGAGATCAACCAGTAATGGCAGACAACTCACCGGAGGATGGTCATACAGCGTCTAATTCCGAACAAGAAAATCTAGATACTGGAAACAACGACGTGGACCTGACCCTTCACAAGAGAGCCAACGACCAGCATAGAGAAGGTACCTCTGGGTTAAAAAACCAAAAGGTAAACTCCTCGGAAGGACGAGAATCAGGAAAGGAAGGGCCACCCCATGCAGCCGAGCTAATGGGGTTGGTCCATCGTCACCAAGGTCGTTTGGAACAGCTGGAACAGGAATTAGAACAACAACGAGAGGCAGAGAGAAATCTCAGAAAAGAGATAGAGTGACAAAAAGAGTTAGAAGAAAAACTCTTGAAGCTAGAATCTTCCCTTAGAAGTCGGAACTCCCGTGGCAACCGAGAAGAATCGCCCCTGGGAGGAGAGGATCCGTTCAGTGAGGACATAATGAGGGCAAAGTTCTAAGAAACTTCAAAACAGAGGCCAAACAAGATGTCCTTGAAGTCACCGGGTTGAACCTCGGCTGGATGAACCCCCTAGTTGAATACTTAAAATTCGAAATCCTCCCTAAAGAGAAAAAAGAGGCCAAGAAAATCCGGAGGGAAGCACAATACTATACTCTGGTGAAAAATATCCTCTATAAAAGAGGAATATCAACACCATTGCTGAAGTGCATTCCGACCTCAAGGACCACTGAAGTGCTAGAGGAGGTTCATAATGGGATTTTCGGAAACCATCTCGGAGCCAGGTCGCTAGCCAGAAAGGTAATCCGAGCTGGGTTCTACTAGCTGACCTTGCAAAAGGATGCCACAGAATTTGTGAAGAAGTGCCAGCCATGCCAAATGCATGCAAATTTCCACGTGGTTCCCCCCGAGGAGCTCATCAGTATAACTTCTCCATGGCCTTTCGCAAAATGGGGGATGGACCTATTAGGGCCTTTTCCCCAAGCCCCAGGACAAATAAAATACTTAATAGTAGGAATAGACTACTTCACAAAGTGGATAGAAGCAGAACCCTTAGCCATCATCACCGCACAAAAAAGTCAGAAGTTCCTCTACAAAAATATTATCACAAGGTATGAAAATACCTCGTTCCATCACCACAGATAATGGTACACAGCTCACCGACTCAACCTTCATAAGCCTGGTAGCCAGTATGAAGATAAAACACCAGTTCACCTCGGTGGAACATCCACAAGCAAACGGACAAGCCGAGGTGGCCAACAAAGTTATACTGGCAGGATTGAAGAAAAGGTTGCAAGACGCAAAGGGAGCTTGGGCTGAAGAGCTTCCCCAAGTATTATGGGCTTACCAGACGACGCCCCAATAGGCCACAGGGGAAACACCCTTTCGACTTGCCTATGCTGTGGAAGCCATGATACCAGTAGAAATCGACGAGCAAAGCCCAAGGGTGATCTTCCATGATGAGTTCGGGAACATACAGGGGCACAAAGAGGAACTTGAACTACTCCCTGAAATCCGAGAACAAGCCCAAATAAGAAAAGCAGCATTAAAGCAAAGGATGACCACCAGATACAACAAAAAAGTCATTCGAAGGAGCTTCGCCCCAGATGACTTGATCTTAATCAGAAACGACATTGGAGTCAATAAATCTGGAGAGAGAAAGCTCGCTGCTAATTGGAAGGGACTATACAAGATTAGTGAGGTCTTAGAAAAAGGTTATTACAAAGTGACCGACTTAAACGGCACCGAGCTACCTAGGTCGTGGCATGCTTGTAATATGAAAAGGTACTACAGTTAAAAGCGAACTCTACTCCCTGATATACTCTTTTTCCAACTTCATGATTTTTTCCCAAAAGAAAAGGGTTTTTTTCTGAAGGGGAGTTTTTAACGAGGCATCACAGTAGAGACTAAGGGGTCATAGATAATCAAAAACCCTTAGTAGCAGTAAAGTACCTTCGCAAATAAATAAAGATCCTTTACAATATCTATTATAAATTCCTTCTCGCTTTTTTTCTTTCTACGAAACGCGCCGACTTAAGCTTGACAAAGCGTGAAAATCCCATGAACCAACCTAGATGGTCGTCAGGATAAAACAACGAGGTACAATTCGGTGTAAAGAAGTTATAAAAGTCGATCGTGATAAACTCGGAAATTATCTAACTAACAAGTCGGAAAAAACCGAGAAACAAAGAAATGCATCGCAAAAATAACCTAAGTTATAGGAACTCAATAAATAAAAAAATTGAGTATAAGGAATGCCAAAAAGAGATCAGAAAACCTATGGAAAGCACTAAGACTGTCCCAAGTATTCAAGAAAAATTTAAGAAAAACTTAGAAGAAGGGACAGCCAGCCAAGAAAAAGGTTTTTCAAAACAAGGATCAAAAAGGTTTTTCGAAACCTAAACAGAAAGGCATGCGCACAACCAACAAAGATAACCTAAACCCTTGTCCAAAAAAGGATATTTTTAAATATTTTGTTTACGGCCATAAAAAGTCAAGGAAATGTCAGCAAGATACCACCACAGAATAAAAATAAATAGTTTAAAAAAGGAGGGACACACAGGTCGGGCCCCCATATAGCCACAAATAATTTTTTTCTTTTCAGTTAGGAAGGACGTCACCACCAGAGTCAGGAAGAATAGTCGGAGCACCACCAGAGTCAGGGAGAGTAGTCGGAGAGCTATCGGGGCCAGGAAGAGAAATGTCCATAGGAGATGGAGTGGAAGTTCCAAGAGCCTTCGAAGAACTCGGGACATCTTTTGGTCGGGAAGAGGACTCCATTATCCTCTGCCCCCGAGTCTTTAGACCAGACTCGGTGACATATCAGGGAGAGGGAGGAGAAACGATAGCTCCGTCAACCATAATTTTATCCGGATCCAAAGGAGAGAGATCCAGGTACCTGTTCTTTAAAGATCCCTCATGCTTCTTCAGCCCCGTCAGCAATGGAGTCCTCCAACTTTGTATAGGCCTCTCGAGCTCTCAGCAAATCCTTCTTCACCTCCACAAGATCCTCGAACAGGCTCGAATAACTCTCTTGCGTCTTCTCTCTCAGGCCCTCCGCCATGGAACACTGGGCCTGCAACTTCCTCTCCCTCTCCTGAAGGCCATTCCTCTCCTCCTTCAATTTGGCGACCTCCTCCCTCAGCACCTTCTCCTGCCCTTGATATAAGAGAAGCCTCCCCTCCAGCTCCTCAACCCTCGAGGATGAACCCAAAAAGCTAAAAGGAGTCTTCTAAAAAATATCAAGAAACTTTGTGTACATCCTGCCGCCCTGATACTCTCCTGAGCTAGAATTGTAAGGTGGTTTCAAACAGAAGCATCATCCATACTTAGACGAATATGAGGATAGATATGCTTCCAAACAAACTGAGACGCATCCACCTTGGCCTCACCTTCAAAAGAAGAACTAGACTCTAAAGTCTTGCGCCTCTTCTTTTCTGGCTCACGGGAAGATCGGGAAGGAGGGGACGGCAGAGAAGATGCTGAGGAAGAAATAACAATAGGACGAGTGGGGGTCCCCAAATTGTGAGAAGGAGGGAGAGGAGAAGGAAGAGAAGGACCAGCTTCCCTGGCACCGCCGACTCTGGCACGGGACCTCGCTTTGGCCTCCTAAACTCTCTGGTAAGACTCCCTGGAATTCTTCTTCGCCATTTCTGTAAAAGCAATTAGGAAAAGTTAGTAAAACAAGTCGGAAAAAACAAGTCGTGTGACCATCAAGTCGGAAAATATGATAAATAAACAAAAAGCTACCTAGTTGAGCCTGGACAAAGGTCGGAGATCCCTGGAGAAACGTTTTTGTATCTAGGTAGGGGGCTCTCCCCCATACTTCTCAGAAAAATCCCACAATGGCCGCCTCCACCTCATCCAAACCGTATTTTTCACAAGGAGAGGCCTCTATCCAGTACAGGGGGAAACGAGGAGAAGAAGTTTCATCCAGGAAAAAGGAGTGGTGACCCTCTACAGCTTGAAATTTGAAAAAGAAATTTTTGAAGTCAAGGAAGGATTCATCACAAAGGGTAAAAACTCTCTAGCCTTGTATGGCCCAGAAAGACACCTACTGCTGTTTGTTATTTTGCTCACTGAAGGGCTTAGTCATGTGAAAGAAATAAAAGAAAATCTTTAAAGAAGTCGGAAAGTCTAAAGCATGGCTGATAAATTGATAAATTTTTAGAAAACCCCAAGAATTAGGGTGAAGTTGGGTAGAAGCAACACGACAGTGGCATAAAACAGCTATCTCAAAGTCGGAAAAAGGAAGAAAAATGCCTAAGCGGGTAATCATGCTCTCATACATATAGAAAAAATGAGGGCCTGCCTTAGAAGCCCTCCCAAAACAAACCCGGTCTTCCGGACCCAGGAAAATCAGTTCATATTTCGGCTCATCCTCCTCAGAAGTACAAAGCCTATGATGAGTGCGAAGGTTGGCGATGAAGTCAGTATCAACAAAAGGTTCTTCTCCCAGAACCGTGACATCCACCCATTGAGCAAGGGTTTCTACAGAAGACATTTTCTCCTAGAAAGGGATAGCGAAACCTACAAAGAAAAAAGAAAAAGGATAAAAAACAGGGTCTCTAAGGGGCCTAGAATCAAACAAAACAGAGTCACTAGGAGCCTACGAGCCAACCTTCCTCTCTAAAATAAAAACATGTAAACAAAAGCACTTTGAAAAAAGAGAGTAGAGAAAAACTAACCTTTGCTTGAAAAAGGGCAGGGGCAGAGAAAGAGGAATTCCTTCGAACAGGAGCTTCTTTCGAACAGAGTAGAGGAAGTGTAAAAGTTTTCAGAAACGAAGCAAGGAAAGAGAGGAAAAGTATTTATAAAAATATTAGGGGCATAATGGTAAAAACGGAGGCCGTCATTTAAAGAAAGGCACCGTTCCCAATGTAACTGATCCCCGCGTATGAATACACAAATCTCTAACGGATGCGACGTTTGATTAGACGCGACAGTTGAGAATTTTTAAAACACGTCGGTTCCAAAAAATCACGTCGGTTCCTTATCAGGTCGGCTACGGTCCCAAGTTAAAATACTCGACCCCAACTCTTAAAAGAAATTGGGCTCGAGTAGGGAAACTGTTCATACCCTGGCCCAACGCTAGGGCCCAGGTCCAAACAAAAGGCCCAACCCACAAGGATGAGCCTCGCATTACGCCGACCTTCCCCTGAGAAGTCGGTTCTCGCCACGACTTGCTTTAAGGAAGTCGAAAATGAGGATTAGCTGGCATATAATTGGTGCACGAAATTGTGATCATCAATGGCGCCATCAACATGGTACGCTCAATTGCAATCTCAACTCTTTATCACAACTTCGCACAACTAACCAGCAAGTGCACTGGGTCGTCCAAGTAATAAATCTTACGCGAGTAAGGGTCGATCCCACGGAGATTGTTGGTATGAAGCAAGCTATGGTCATCTTGTAAATCTCAGTCAGGTAGATTCAAATGGTTATGGATGATTTAAGAATAAAACATAAAATAAAGATAGAGATACTTATGTAATTCATTGGTGAGAATTTCAGATAAGCGTATGGAGATGCTTTGTCCCTTCCGTCTCTCTGCTTTCCTACTGTCTTCTTCCAATCCTTCTTACTCCTTTCCATGGCAAGCTGTATGTTGGGCATCACCGTTGTCAGTGGCTACAGTCCCGTCCTCTCAGTGAAAATGTTCAACGCGCTCTGTCACAGCACGGCTAATCATCTGTCGGTTCTTAATCAGGTTGGAATAGAATCCATTGATTCTTTTGCGTCTGTCACTAACGCCCAGCCTTCAGGAGTTTGAAGCTCGTCACAGTCATTCAATCCTTGAATCCTACTCAGAATACCACAGACAAGGTTTAGACCTTCCGGATTCTCTTGAATGCCGCCATCAATTCTAGCTTATACCACGAAGATTCTGATTAAGGGATCCAAGAGATATCCACTCAATCTAAGGTAGAACGGAGGTGGTTGTCAGGCACACGTTCATAGGTGAGAATGATGATGAGTGTCACGGATCATCACATTCATCAAGTTGAGGAACAAGTGATATCTTAGAACAAGAACAAGTTGAATTGAATAAAAGAACAATAGTAATTGCATTAATACTCGAGGTACAGCAGAGCTCCACACCTTAATCTATGGTGTGTAGAAACTCCACCGTTGAAAATACATTAGAACAAGGTCTAGGCATGGCTGAGAGGCCAGCCTCCCAATGATCTAAGATAGCATAAGACTACTCAAAGATAGCTACCCTGATAAGAATACAATAGTAACAGGTCCTATATGTAGAGAACTAGTAGCCTAGGGTTTAAAGAAATGAGTAAATGACATAAAAATCCACTTTCAGTCCCACTTGGTGTGTGCTTGGGCTGAGCATTGAAGCTTTCATGTGTAGAGACTTTTCTTGGAGTTAAACGCCAGCTTTTGTGCCCGTTTGGGCGTTTAACTCCCATTCTTGTGCCAGTTCTGGCGTTTAACACCAGGCAGTTTTGAGCTGATTTGGAACGCCGGTTTGGGCTATCAAATCTCGAGCAAAGTATGGACTATTATACATTTCTGGAAAGCTCAGGATGTCTACTTTCTAACGCAATTAAGAGCGCGCCAATTGGGCTTCAGTAGCTCCAGAAAATCTACTTCGAGTGCAGGGATGTCAGAATCCAACAGCATCTGCAGTCCTTTTCAGCCTCTGAATCATATTTTTGCTCAGGTCCTTCAATTTCAGCCAGAAAATACCTGAAATCACAGAAAAACACACAAACTCATAGTAAAGTCCAGAAAAGTGATTTTAAACTAAAAACTAATAAAAATATAATAAAAACTAACTAAAATATACTAAAAACAATGCCAAAAAGCGTACAAATTATCCGCTCATCAATAATACTAAAATAACTACCTATAAAATCTCTCAACCCACTTCCAGGAGCCATATCTCAACTTTCCTAAGATAAAGGGACGGTTATCCACCTTAAAAGGTGAAACTACTTCAACGGTGGTTATTGGTTCACCACTATAAATACACTGACACCCCTCAGATATCTCTAAGTCCTAATACTCTCTAGACCTGCTCACACCCTTGCTGACTTAGGCATCAGAGTGTCTTTGCAGGTACTATCCCCATCTCACTCACACTCACAAGTCGGACGGAGGCCCCAAAGGTGCGAACCCATTCGAAGGCTTCCCTCCTCAGACGATTGGGCCAACCTAACGAATCCAGCTCATTAATCTCCGGTTACCCATCGTAACAAGTTACATTCGTAAAGTTTAAGGATTAATAATATTACCTCAATATTTTTTTAAAAAATATTGCTAAATAATAAAAAATATTAATGTAATTTTAATAATACTTTTTGAAACATCAAAATTCAAAAGACATCCTAAATATTTTATGAGTAAGTTTGTTAATATTTAAAATTTTTATGAATAAATTAATAGGTTACTCAAATAAAGAATAACTATCAAAATTTCAATTATTATCATTGTCCAAAATAGAAAGGAAAAGTAATTGCGGTGACTACTTATATTGTCAACACGTAACACAAATTTTAGTGGCGTGACAAAAATTTCCCTACTTTATTATCAGGAAATTTGTTTATGAATTTAGGAGAAAATTGTTTATTCTCCCAGACGCGGGTTTTATTTCATAAATAAAAAAGAGTAAAGTATCGTTTTTGTTCCCAATGTTTGGGGTAAATCCTATTTGTGTCCCTAACGTTTAAATCGTCCTATTTGTATCCCTAACATTTGTAAAAGTGATTCAATGTTATCCTGTCATCAATTACACATCATGAACGTTTTAGTTTGAGTTTTAAAAATATTTTTCTGAAGTTAGAATACAAATGTCTGGGATAGAATCGATGATCCACTCCGAAAAATGACTCATCAAAAGTTGAAATTAATTCCTACAACATTTATAAAATTCACTTTTCTAAAGATATAATTGAATCTAAACACAAATAATGGGTATAATATTAAAATCGAACACATTCAAGTGAAACCTAATTGAGAATGAATACATCCAAGTGAGAATAATTGAAAAATATAATCTGATTTGTTAATATAATTGATAGTAGGATAACATTAAATCACTTTTATAAACGTTAGGGATACAAATAGGATGATTTAAACGTTAGGAACACAAATAAGACTTACCCCAAATGTTGAGGACAAAAACAATACTTTACTCAATAAAAAAAGTTTGTATTGAATATTAGGCCAATAAAAAATATATCAGAATTTCTTTTAAAAGTGTATTAGGCCTTCTATTATTAACAACCCATAATTAATTGTGTTTGAAGGCCCTCTGTAGTCTCTTCAAATAGTGAAATGTTCAGTTCAGTAAGACGTTGTCATTTAACCCCTATCTCCAACATAAGGTATATTATTTTTGCATCCAGTAGCACTAACATACCATCACCATGTTTTTTTTTTCCTAAAAAAAAGTAATAAACATGCATCTTAAGTGTTAACCATATATATTCATCAGACCATATATATTCCACTTCCCAGATGGACCATGGTGAAGAAAATTATAGCAACTTACAATAGATTTGTGACAACAATCCTATAGCTCAGTACCTCTTTGTTTCTTCCATTGCTTTAATTGGATATTAGCATGAACTGCATGTGTACAAAGATGAAATTAAATTAATTAATTAATTAAAGTTACAGAGAAATTATTAATTATTATATATATTTTTATCTTTCTTAATTATGATATACACAAGAATTCTTCTATGATAAAAAGTTTTGGACATTACATATAAAGAAATATAATTGTCACTCACGGTTCATGTGCGACAAAAGTTTTGGAGATTAATTAATTAAATAAAAGCTTGCTTTTGAATTATAAGGTTAATGGGACGGATATTAGGACAAACACTGGAGCGGAAAGAATACAATAATTTGTCAATCAGTAAAATTAGAAAAATAAAAAATATTTAATTTAAACAGTCTAAATTTATTTTATTTATTATAAGATGTAAAATAAAATAAAAAATAATAAAATTTGATAAAATTTGACTAATATGTTTTTGTTATTAAATATTTTTATTTGTCAATTAATAATATTTTAAAAATAATAAAAAATTAGTCTAAATAATTTAAAATGATCTTATTTAATATTAATTAATTATTGCTAAAATAATTATATATAATTTTAAATATAATAAATATATAATTATAAATATTATATTATATAACACAATTTTAATATTATCTCTCAAATATTGCTGTTTACCAATTAATATATAAATTTGATATAACAAACATAATAAAATCGATGATCCGTTGCTAACTAATTCATAAAAGTGACACAAATTTGTATAACAAACATAATAAATTTGCTTTTTTAGGGTCATGTACAATGGACTTGCCTAAAATTAGATAACCAAGTCTAACCTATCGGATGTTCATTTGTTTAACAAAGGACAACCTTGCATTTAATATTTTTTATCTACCCCGTTAAGCAATATGCTAATAGTCTAATGATCATATTGAATTTATCAAATAACAGGACACCTATACACTTACCTGTATCAGCGGCGAGAGGTAAATTTATCAAATAACAAGACACCTACATATTTACCTGTATCAGTAGTGATGAAGTGAATACTTTCTCTTTTTCTGTCAGGTGCAGGCTAAAATCGCCCGTGACTAAATAAACGACAACACTATGGAGGAGAAAAAGCCTAACACGAAGTCTAGAAAATTATAATAACACGTCCTTATTTTCGCACAATACCTAGACAGCATAAACATACTAGAAGCAGGTCTCATATTATAGGTGACGTTTGATAAATGCATTGGGAAAGAGAGAACAAATAGAAAAATGCTTTTGACTTTTTCAAATGTTTTATTTTTATGTTTGGCAACTTTTTACTTCTATTAATAAGGTGAATTTTTTTTTTAACCTTACTTTTTATTTTATTTTTATCAAAAAGATACCGATATCCATTAGCTTGATGATTTTACAGTAATTTGTTTCTAATTTTTCGTAATTTTTTGTTTTAATTTTTTTTCATTAAAATTATTTAGATTTGTTTTAATTATCAGAAAGGTGAATATTTTAATTTTTTTATTATTTTTAGTACTCTCTTTTATATTTTTTGTTCATATAATATATATTATTTTTATGGAATTTTTATTGTTGTTTATCTATATGAGTTTTTTTCTTATTCTTTGATGTACTCTATTTTCGTTTTGTATAAAAAAAATTATTTTTTATTCGACTTTGTAAAATTTGTAATTATAATTATTATATGCTACATTTTTTTTTTCAAAGGCAACAAATTTTATTCATTAAGAATAGCATTGCAAAAAAAAGCCCAACTATTAGGCTAATACAAATAGAATTGGAGTTTTTCCAAATGTACTCAAAAGACTACAATAATTAATAATACTTAATTTAAAATAGGAAATAGTACTTCGACGTGAGATTGCAATAAGTTCTTGAAAAAGCTTGAATGATGTTGCGATAGAGTCTGATGATGGAGATTCTTTCTCAAATACATGGCGATTACAAGTATTTCAGACGCACTAGCACATAATAGCCACAAGATGGAGGAGGTGAGTACCATTAACCCTTAACTATAAAAACAAGTTGATGTGCTTCTAAACTTGATGAAAGTGTTTCTTTTTTTCAACATCAAAGATCTCCTGTAAACTACATTTTTTCCATGTTTCTTTTGAAATTGGACATCGAAAAAAACAATGATTTATGGACTCTTCTTCTATGTTGCAGCACCGGCACATAGGATGGATAGAGATTATTCGATGGTGGAGGGCTTGCATTACCGGGATTGAGCCATGAAAGGATCTCCATAAGAAAAATTAAATTTTTAGAGGAAGACCCATTTTTCATAGGTCACACCATAGTTTCTTGTTTCTCATTATTTCAGGGCACAGGTCTATGGGTAAATGGTGGAAAAGGTAAGCTATTTGGTATCCTGAAGAAACATGATATTTTTCATTCTTATTAAAAGACCAAATGATCTCATCTTCTCCATCACCAATATTGGTTGCAAGAATTCTTCGTCTCATCGCTTCTGAAAAATTATGTTCAATTAAATTTTGGTTCCATACTTTACCAGGTAACATCAAATTACGGACTCGAAAAAGAGGCTGAGTTGGTACAGAATTAGCTTCAGAAGGAAGAACATAGTATGGATATGGAAGAAAAACCCAAGGATCTCAAAAAATTTTGATGTTATCACCAGTTCCAACTTTTCAGCGGAGATCCTTCTCTATCACTTTTCGACATTGAAGAACACTCTGCCACCCCCAATAAGGTAATATTCCGATCTCAACTTGCATTGCATTACTGTATCTAAAATATTTTTCTCTGAGCATTCTGGCTAGTAAAGGTTGGGGTTGTTAGATTATTCTCCAGCACTGTTTTGCCAATAGAGCTAGGTTCTGAGCTCCTAAATCTTTAAACCGCAAACCACTTTCTTTCTTAGCTCGAGTCATAGTATCCCCAGCTAACTCAAACCATTTTTTGTTCTGAACCCTTTTGACCCCACCAAAATTGAGCTAAAATACTGTGAATCTCTTTAATAAGAGTATCTGGGAGCTTGAAGTAACATAACGAATAAATAAGCACTGCTTCTCCCAGTGCCTTGTGGTGCACGAAATTGTATGGCCAATATTAATGGACTATTTAACAGTTTCGCACAACTAACCAGCAAGTGCACTGGGTCGTCCAAGTAATACCTTACGTGAGTAAGGGTCGATCCCACGGAGATTATTGGCTTGAAGCAATCAATGTTTATTTTATTTGTCTTAGTCAGGATACCAATAGGATTCTTTGGATTTAATTGCAAGAAGTCAAAGTATTTAAAATTGTAAGTTGGAATAATAGAGAATAACAGTGTTACTTGTTGTGCAGTAATGGGGAATATGTTGGAGTTTTGGAGATGCTTTGTCCTTAGAACTTCAACTCTTCCTTGAATTCCTCTTCTCACACGCAAGTTCCTTCCATGGCAAGCTCTATGTAGGGTGTCACCGTTGTCAGTGGCTACTTCCCATCCTCGCAGTGAAAACTATGCTCACGCACTCTGTCACAGTACGGCTAATCACCGGTTGGTTCCCGCTCCTACTGGAATAGAATCCCTCTTTTGCGTCTGTCACTAACGCCCAGCAGGTTAAAGTTTGAAGCACGTCACAGTCATTCAATCCCAGAATCCTACTTGGAATACCACAGACAAGGTTTAGACTTTCCGGATTCTCATGAATGCTGCCATCAATCCGGCTTATACCATGAAGATTCTGTTGGGGAATCTAAGAGATATTCATTCAATCTGATGTAGAACGGAGGTGGTTGTCAGGCACACGTTCATGGGTTGAGGAAGGTGATGAGTGTCACGGATCATCACCTTCTCCACAGTTAAGCGCGAATAAACATCTTAGATGAGAACAAGCGTGTTTGAATGGAAAACAAAGGAATTGTATTAAATCATCGAGACGCTGCAGAGCTCCTCACCCCCAACAATGGAGTTTAGAGACTCATGCCGTCACAAAGTATGTAATTCAGATCTGAAAATGTCATGAGGTACAAGAAATGTCTGTAAAAGTTGTTTAAATAGTAAACTAGTAACCTAGGTTTACAGAAAATGAATAAACTAAGATAATTGGTGCAGAAATCCACTTCTGGGGCCCACTTGGTGTGTGCTGGGGCTGAGACTAAAGCTTTCCACGTGTGGAGACCCTTCTTGGCGTCAAACTTCAGGTTATGACGTGTTTTGGGCGTTCAACTCCGGATAATGACGTTTTTCTGGCGTTTAACTCCAGACAGCAGCATGAACTTGGCGTTTAACGCCAAGTTACGTCGTCTATCCTCGCTCAAAGTATGGACTATTATATATTGCTGGAAAGCCCTGGATGTCTACTTTCCAACGCCGTTAAGAGCGCGCCAATTGGACTCTTGTAGCTCCAGAAAATCCATTTCGAGTGCAGGGAGGTCAGGATCCAACAGCATCAGCAGTCCTTTTTCAGCCTAAGTCAGATTTTTGCTCAGCTCCCTCAATTTCAGCCAGAAAATACCTGAAATCACAGAAAAACACACAAACTCATAGTAAAGTCCAGAAATATGATTTTTGCCTAAAAACTAATAATATTCTACTAAAAACTAACTGAAACATGCTAAAATCTACATGAAATTACCCCCAAAAAGCGTATAAAATATCCGCTCATCACAACACCAAACTTAAACTGTTGCTTGTCCTCAAGCAACTAGATGAATAAAATAGGTTCTAACAGAAATAAAGAAGTAATAATATTCTTGAGTTTTAAATGAGGCTCAGATTCTTATTAGATGAGCGGGGCTTGCAGCTTTTTGTTTCTGAATAGTTTTGGCATCTCCCTGTATCTTTAAATTTTCAGAATGATTGGCATCCTTAGGAACTCAGAATTCAGATAGTATTGTTGACTCTCCTAGTGTAGTATGTTGATTCTTGAACACAGTCATTTTATGAGTCTTGGCTGTGGCCCTAAGCACTTTGTCTTCCAGTATTACCACCGGATACATAAATGCCACAGACACATAACTGGGTGAACCTTTTCAGATTATGACTTAGCTTTGCTAGAATCCCCAGTCAGTGGTGTCCAGAGCTCTTAAGCACACTCTTTTGCTTTTGATCACGACTTTAACCACTCAGTCTCAAGTTTTTCACTTGGACCTTCATGACACAAGCACATGGTTAGGGACAGCTTGGCTTAGCCGCTTAGGCCTGGATTTTTATTTCCTTGGGCCCTCCTATCCATTGATGCTCAAAGCCTTGGATCCTTTTTACTCTTGGCTGGTGCTCATGGCTTGTGAATATTGTGTTATTTTTTTTTTTTTTTGAACTGCTTTTTCTTGCTTCAAGAATCAATTTCATGATTTTTCAGATCATCAACAATATTTTTCGTGTTCCTCATCCTTTCAGGAGCCAATATTCATCAAATTCAAAGTACATCTTATGCACTGTTCAAGCATTCATTCAGAGAACAGAAAGTATTGCCACCACATATAATTAATTATAAATTTTATTTATTAAGAACTCGGAAAATATAAATTACTTCTTTATTCTAAAAGAAAATCTACTACTTTATTCATGCCTAATGATGATGAGAAAAATAAATTATAGCTTAATTGGAAATAAAATCAAAATAGACATCCTAATTACTACTAAATATCTTCTAAGGTCAATTTCTATAATAATACTATCACAGAGTTAAAGCTGGAATTAGAACTTAACAACCTGTATTTTGGGAAGTGGATGTTCCTCTAGTCTGTGGGGTGCCTTCAAGAATTAATTTCTGACGCTTCAGCTCCCTTAAGTTCACATCCTTGCTCTTCCTGTTCTCTTAGGTGCCATGGTCTTAATGAGTTTTAGCTCAGTGATCATGGCAAATCACACCAAACTTAGAGGTTTGCTTGTCCTCAAGCAAAAGAAAGGAAAGGAGAGGAGTAGAAGGAAAGGCATTGTCAAATAAAGATAAGATGAGTTTAAAAAAAAGATATGAGAAGAAATTAAAAATATTTGAAAAAGAATTGGATTAGAAAAAGATTTGTGTTTATGAATTAAGATACATTTGATGTTTTTGAAAAAGGGATTTTAGAAATTAGGGTTCTTAGAAAACCAATTTGATTTTGAAGGATGACATTTTGAAACATGTTTATGCAAGAAATCATGAATTGAAACTTAAAAATTTAGAAAAATTGTAAAGAAAAATGAATTTTACCTCCTCCCCACCATCCTGGCGTTAAACGCCCAACTGCTGCATGGTTTGGGCGTTTAACGCCCAAATGCTGCTTCTCCTGGGCGTTCAACGCCCAGCTGATGCATCTTTCTGGCGTTGAACGCCAGGAAGGCCTTTGTCACTGGGCGTTTTTCTGAACGCCCAGGATGCTAACAAGCTGGCGTTAAACGCCCAGAATGTGCTTCTTTCTGGCGTTTAACGCCCAGATGCTACCCTTACTGGCGTTAAACGCCCAGTGGGTGCTTCTCATGGGCGTTCAACGCCCAAATTGTTTCTTACTGGCTTTTTCACGTCAGTGAGCTTCCAATTTTCCTTGTAACTCTGTGACTTCAATCAATTGCTATTTCACCTTTTGAAGATACTATAGCATCTACCTGTAAAACTAGATCAAATAAAATTATATTTTGTGAGTGGCTGGGTTGCCTCCCAGTAAGCGCTTCTTTAATGTCATTAGCTGGACTATTATTGAGCTTTTTAATCAAGTCTCAGTTTTGAGCATTCTTGCTCAAAATTGCCTTCAAGATAATGTTTAACTCTCTGTCCATTAACAATGAACTTTTTGTTAGATTCATTATCCTGAAGCTCTACATATCCATATGGTGATACACTTGTAATTACATATGGACCTTTCCACCGGGATTTTAATTTCCCAGGGAATAATTTGAGCCTAGAATTAAATAGCAGAACTTTCTGCCCTGGCTCAAAGACTCTGGATGACAATTTCTTATCATGCCATCTTTTTGCTTTCTCCTTGTAAATTTTTGCATTCTCGAAAGCATTGAGTCTAAATTCCTCTAGCTCATTTAACTGGAGTAAACGTTTTTCTCCAGCTAATTTGGCATCAAGGTTTAGGAATCTGGTTGCCCAGTAGGCCTTGTGTTCCAGTTCCACTGGCAAGTGACATGCCTTTCCATACACAAGCTGGTATGGAGAGGTCCCTATAGGGGTCTTGAACGCTGTTCTGTATGCCCACAGAGCATCATCCAAGCTTCTTGCCCACTCCTTTCTACGGTTAATTACAGTCCGTTCCAGGATTCTTTTGAGTTCTCTATTTGAGACTTCAGCTTGCCCATTAGTCTGTGGGTGATATGGAGTAGCCACCCTGTGGTTGACTCCATAACGTACTAGAGCAGAGTAGAGCTGTTTATTACAGAAATGAGTGCCCCCATCACTGATTAATACTCTAGGGATACCAAATCTGCTGAAAATATGTTTCTGGAGGAATTTTAACACTGTTTTAGTGTCATTAGTGGGTGTTGCAATAGCCTCCACCCATTTGGATACATAATCCACTGCCACCAGAATATAGGTGTTTGAGTATGATGGTGGGAAAGGTCCCATGAAATCAATGCCCCATACATCAAACAACTCAATCTCCAAGATTCCTTGTTGAGGCATAGCATAACTGTGAGGCAGGTTGCCTGATCTCTGGCAACTATCACAGTTAAGCACAAATGCTCGGGAATCTTTATAAAGAGTAGGCCAGTAGAAGCCACTCTGGAGGACTCTTGTGGCTGTTCGTTCACTTCCAAAATGTCCTCCATACTGTGATCCATGGCAATGCCAAAGGATCTTCTGTGCTTCTTCTTTAGGCACACATCTACGGATCACTCCGTCTGCACATCTCTTAAAGAGATATGGTTCATCCCAAAGATAGTATTTTGCATCTGTGATTAATTTCTTTGATTGCACCTTACTGTACTCTTTGGGTATGAATCTCACTGCCTTGTAGTTTGCAATGTCTGCAAACCATGGCACTTCCTGGACGGCTAGTAATTGCTCATCCGGAAAGGTTTCAGAAATTTCAGTGAGAGGGAGGGACGCCCCTTCCACTGGTTCTATTCGGGACAGGTGATCTGCTACTTGATTTTCTGTCCCTTTTCTGTCTCTTATTTCTATATCAAACTCTTGCAGAAGCAGCACCCATCTGATGAGTCTGGGTTTTGAATCCTGCTTTGTGAGTAGATATTTAAGAGCAGCATGATCAGTGTACACAATCATTTTTGATCCTACTAAGTAAGATCTGAATTTGTCAATGGCGTAAACCACTGCAAGTAGCTCTTTTTCTGTGGTTGTGTAATTCTTCTGTGCATCATTTAGCACACGGCTGGCATAGTAAATGACATGCAGAAGCTTGTCATGCCTTTGTCCCAACACTGCACCAATGGCATGGTCACTGGCATCACACATTAGTTCAAATGGTAATGTCCAGTCTGGTGCAGAGATGATTGGTGCTGTAACTAATTTAGCTTTCAGAGTTTCAAATGTCTGCAGACACTCTTCATCAAAGATGAATGGCGTGTCTGCAGCTAGCAGGTTGCTCAGAGGTTTGGCGATTTTTGAAAAATCCTTTATAAACCTCCTATAGAACCCTGCATGTCCCAGAAAGCTTCTGATTGCCTTAACATTAGCAGGTGGTGGTAATTTTTCAATTACTTCCACCTTAGCTTGGTCCACCTCTATCCCCTTGTTCGAAATTTTGTGCCCAAGGACAATTCCTTCAGTCACCATAAAGTGACATTTTTCCCAGTTTAAAACCAGGTTAGTCTCTTGGCATCTTTTCAGAACAAGTGCTAAATGGTTAAGGCAGGAGCTGAATGAGTCTCCAAATACTGAAAAGTCATCCATGAAGACTTCCAGAAATTTTTCCACCATATCAGAGAAAATAGAGAGCATGCACCTTTGAAAAGTTGCAAGTGCATTGCACAGGCCAAATGGCATCCTTCTGTATGCAAATACTCCAGATGGACATGTGAAGGCCGTTTTCTCCTGATCCTGGGGATCTACTACAATTTGATTATAACCTGAATATCCATCCAGGAAGCAGTAGTATTCATGACCTGCTAGTCTTTCTAGCATCTGGTCTATGAATGGTAAAGGAAAATGATCCTTTCTGGTGGCTGTATTGAGTCTTCTGTAATCAATGCACATACGCCACCCTGTAACTGTCCTTGTAGGAACCAGTTCATTTTTTTCATTATGAACCACTGTCATGCCACCCTTCTTAGGGACAACTTGAACAGGGCTCACCCAGGGGCTGTCAGAAATAGGATAAATAATCCCAACCTCTAGTAATTTAGTGACCTCTTTTTGCACCACTTCTTTCATAGCTGGGTTCAGCCGCCTTTGTGGTTGAACCACTGGCTTGGCGTCATCCTCCAACAAGATTTTGTGCATGCATCTGGCTGGGCTAATGCCCTTAAGATCACTAATGGACCACCCAAGAGCTGTCTTGTGCGTCCTTAGCACTTGAATTAGTGCTTCCTCTTCCTGTGGCTCTAAGGTAGAGCTTATAATTACAGGAAAGGTTTCACCTTCTCCCAGAAATGCATATTTCAGGGATGGTGGCAATGGTTTGAGCTCGGGTTTTGGAGGTTTCTCCTCTTCTTGAGGGATTTTCAGAGGTTCTATTATCTTCTCTGATTCCTCCAAATCAGGCTGAACATCTTTAAAGATGTCCTCCAGCTCTGATTCGAGACTCTCAGCCATATTGACCTCTCTTACCAGAGAATCAATAAGATCAACACTCATGCAGTCATTTGGGGTGTCTGGATGTTGCATGGCTTTAACAACATTCAACTTGAACTCCTCCTCATTGACTCTTAAGGTCACTTCCCCTTTTTGGACATCAATGAGGGTTCGGCCAGTTGCTAGGAAAGGTCTTCCTAGAATGAGAGTTGCACTCTTGTGCTCCTCCATTTCCAGCACCACAAAGTCAGTAGGAAAGGCAAATGGCCCAACCTTGACAATCATGTCTTCAATCACGCCTGATGGGTATTTAATGGAGCCATCAGCAAGTTGAAGACATATCCTGGTTGGTTTGATTTCTTCAGTCAAACCAAGCTTTCTGATAGTAGATGCAGGTATTAGGTTGATACTTGCCCCAAGATCGCATGAAGCTTGCTTGGTACAAACACCTTCTAATGTGCATGGTATCATAAAGCTCCCAGGATCTTTAAGCTTCTCAGGTAAGCTTTTTAGAATGACTGCACTGCATTCTTCAGTGAGGTAAACTGTTTCAGTTTCCCTCCAATCCTTCTTATGACTTAAGATCTCTTTCATGAACTTAGCATAAGAAGGTATTTGCTCAAGTGCTTCTGCAAACGGAATCTTTATTTCAAGAGTCCTGAGATAGTCTGCAAAGCGGGCAAATTGCTTATCCTGTTCCGCTTGGCGGAGTTTTTGAGGATAAGGCATTTTGGCTTTGTATTCCTCAACTTTAGTTGCTGCAGGTTTATTACCTACAGAAATGGGTTGGGAAGCCTTTTTAGAAGGATTGTTATCAGCACTTGTATGTGACTGATCACCCACTGGCGTTTGAATACCAGGGGTGGAAGCTGGGGTGGCGTTAAACGCCACCTCCCTGCTTGTTTCTGGCGTTTGAACGCCAGAACCATGTTCCTTTTGGGCGTTCAACGCCAGATCCATGCTTGTTTCTGGCGTTGAACGCCAGGAATGAGCATGGTTTGGGCGTTCAGCGCCAGCTTTATCCCTCTCTGGGCTCTGCTTGTCCTTAGAGGGATTTTGAGTAGCTATTTGTTCATTTCCTGTCTTCTTGCTGCTTTGAAGTGAGGTATTTAATGTTTTCCCACTTCTTAATTGAACTGCTTGGCATTCATCTGCTATTTGTTTTGACAGTTGCTTTTCTATCTGTTTTAATTGCACTTCCATGTTCCTGTTAGCCACTCTTGTTTCCTGTAACATTTCCTTGAATTCGGCTAGCTGCTGAGTTAGAAAGTCTAATTGCTGATTAAATTCATTAGCCTGATCCACCGGACTGAGTTCTGCAGTTACTGTTTTAGCTTCTTCTTTCATGGAAGATTCACTGTTCAGATACAGATGCTGATTTCTGGCAACTGTATCAATAAGATCTTGAGCTTCTTCAATTGTTTTTCTCATGTGTATAGATCCACCAGCTGAGTGGTCTAGAGAAATCTGAGCTTTTTCTGTAAGCCCATAGTAAAAGATGTCTAATTGCACCCATTCTGAAAACATTTCAGAGGGGCATTTTCTTAGCATCTCTCTGTATCTCTCCCAAGCATCATAAAGGGGTTCATTATCTCCTTGTTTGAAGCCTTGGATGCTTAGCCTTAGCTGTGTCATCCGTTTGGGAGGGAAATAGTGATTCAGGAATTTTTCTGACAGCTGTTTCCATGTTTTTATGCTGTTCTTAGGCTGGTTGTTTAACCACCTCTTAGCTTGATCTTTTATAGCAAATGGAAACAGTAGTAATCTGTAGACATCCTGATCCACTTCCTTATCATGTACTGTATCAGCAATTTGCAGAAATTGTGCCAGAAATTCTGTAGGTTCTTCATGTGGAAGACCAGAGTACTGGCAGTTTTGCTGCACCATGATAATGAGCTGAGGATTCAGCTCAAAGCTACTAACTCCAATGGAGGGTATGCATATACTACTCCCATATGAAGCATTAGTGGGGTTAGCATATGACCCCAGAGTCCTCTTGGACTGATCATTCCCCCTTAATTCCATAATGGAATAAAAGAGATGGTATGTATGTTGCTATTGTCTAAAAAAATAAAATTAATTTTTTATAAAATAAAATAAAAACGAAACAAAAGCAATTGAAAAATAATTTAAAATTGAAATCTGAATTTTTTTTTTTTTTAAATTTCGAAAAAAAGTAGTTCAAAATTAATTGGAAAATAGAAAAATTTTTGAATTTTGAATTTTATGATGAAAGAGGAAAACACACAAAAGACTCAAGACTTAAAATTTTTAGATCTAGTGCTCCTTATTTTCGAAAATTCTTGGAGGGAAAACACCAAGGAACACCAAACTTAAAAATTTTAAGATCAGGACACAAGAAAAACTCAAGAACACCTTGAAGATTCACAAGAACACCAAGAACAAAAGAAAGAACACCAAACTTAAAATTTTTAGAAAACTTGAAGAAAATTTTCGAAAATTATAAAAAAGATTAACAAGAAAACACCAAACTTAAAGTTTGGCACAAGATTCAATCCAAGAAAAATTATTTTTGAAAAAGGTTCCAAAGGGTATAACCAATTATCAAGAACAACTTAAAGATCAAGGAAGAACCAAGAACACTAACACGAAATTTTCAAAGAACAAATAAAACATGCAATTAACACCAAACTTAGAACAAGACACTAAAACTCACAAAAATTATCAATTAATTAAAAGAAAATAATATTTTTGAAAAGAAATTTTTGAAAAGAAACTATCCTATCAAGATTTAATGACTCTATAAAAATAAGAATAAAAATAAAAAGAAATTATTCCTAATCTAAGAAATAAAATAAACCTTCAATTGTTCAAACTCAATAATCCCCGGCGCCAAAAACTTGGTGCACGAAATTGTGTGGCCAATATTAATGGACTATTTAACAGTTTCGCACAACTAACCAGCAAGTGCACTGGGTCGTCCAAGTAATACCTTACGTGAGTAAGGGTCGATCCCACGGAGATTATTGGCTTGAAGCAATCAATGTTTATTTTATTTGTCTTAGTCAGGATACCAATAGGATTCTTTGGATTTAATTGCAAGAAGTCAAAGTATTTAAAATTGTAAGTTGGAATAATAGAGAATAACAGTGTTACTTGTTGTGCAGTAATGGGGAATATGTTGGAGTTTTGGAGATGCTTTGTCCTTAGAACTTCAACTCTTCCTTGAATTCCTCTTCTCACACGCAAGTTCCTTCCATGGCAAGCTCTATGTAGGGTGTCACCGTTGTCAGTGGCTACTTCCCATCCTCGCAGTGAAAACTATGCTCACGCACTCTGTCACAGTACGGCTAATCACCGGTTGGTTCCCGCTCCTACTGGAATAGAATCCCTCTTTTGCGTCTGTCACTAACGCCCAGCAGGTTAAAGTTTGAAGCACGTCACAGTCATTCAATCCCAGAATCCTACTTGGAATACCACAGACAAGGTTTAGACTTTCCGGATTCTCATGAATGCTGCCATCAATCCGGCTTATACCATGAAGATTCTGTTGGGGAATCTAAGAGATATTCATTCAATCTGATGTAGAACGGAGGTGGTTGTCAGGCACACGTTCATGGGTTGAGGAAGGTGATGAGTGTCACGGATCATCACCTTCTCCACAGTTAAGCGCGAATAAACATCTTAGATGAGAACAAGCGTGTTTGAATGGAAAACAAAGGAATTGTATTAAATCATCGAGACGCTGCAGAGCTCCTCACCCCCAACAATGGAGTTTAGAGACTCATGCCGTCACAAAGTATGTAATTCAGATCTGAAAATGTCATGAGGTACAAGAAATGTCTGTAAAAGTTGTTTAAATAGTAAACTAGTAACCTAGGTTTACAGAAAATGAATAAACTAAGATAATTGGTGCAGAAATCCACTTCTGGGGCCCACTTGGTGTGTGCTGGGGCTGAGACTAAAGCTTTCCACGTGTGGAGACCCTTCTTGGCGTCAAACTTCAGGTTATGATGTGTTTTGGGCGTTCAACTCCGGATAATGACGTTTTTCTGGCGTTTAACTCCAGACAGCAGCATGAACTTGGCGTTTAACGCCAAGTTACGTCGTCTATCCTCGCTCAAAGTATGGACTATTATATATTGCTGGAAAGCCCTGGATGTCTACTTTCCAACGCCGTTGATAGCGCGCCAATTGGACTCCTGTAGCTCCAGAAAATTCATTTCGAGTGCAGGGAGGTCAGGATCCAACAGCATCAGCAGTCCTTTTTCAGCCTAAGTCAGATTTTTGCTCAGCTCCCTCAATTTCAGCCAGAAAATACCTGAAATCACAGAAAAACACACAAACTCATAGTAAAGTCCAGAAATATGATTTTTGCCTAAAAACTAATAATATTCTACTAAAAACTAACTGAAACATGCTAAAATCTACATGAAATTACCCCCAAAAAGCGTATAAAATATCCACTCATCACCTTGATAAGTACATGTCTTCCAGCCGATGACAAAAGGTGTCTTTTCCATCCTTGCACTTTCTTTCTAACTTTCTCTTTAATCAGCCCAAAAATAGCCTTTTAGAGCGTTGAACAACAGAAGGTAACCCCAGATACTTGTCTTAAGCTCCTATGTGTCTAATATGCAGTTGGTTAGCATGAGAGATTCAGATATCAGCAGGAGTGTTATTATTGAAAAAGATAGTTGATTTATCTAAATTAACTTTTTGACCTCTGAACTCCTCATAAGTCTCTAGATGTTGCAAAATATGATCACAAGATCGAGGGTTAGCCTTGCAAAAGAATATAGAGTCGTCGGTGAATAAAAGATGATTAACAGTAGGACTTCTTCGATTGATCTGAATACCTTGAATGAGACTGTTTTGCTCTGTCTTGTGTAGCAAAAAGGATAATCCTTCTGCACAAAATAGGAATGGATATGGAGATAGAGGGTCACCTTGTCAGATGCCTCTATTTAGCTTAAAAAAGCCAAAAAGTTGACCTTCCACAACAACAGAGTAAGAAACTGTAGTCACCACCTCGCGAACCCAATCAATCCATTTAGAATGAAAGGCCAACTTATCCATCATAAACCATAAAAAATGCCATTCAACTCTATCATATGCCTTGCTCATATCTAATTTAATAGTCATCTCAGTCTCCAAGCCTTTCTTCTTGTTTTCTAAGTAATGCATACATTCATGGGCTATAAGGATATTATCAGAAATAATCTTGTTCATAATACCTTGTAGCCTATGATATTATCAGATATTATCAGTCTCCAAGCCTTTGATTAGGGCTGATTAATTTGTTCATAATACCTTGTAGCCTATGAACCAAGACTTTAGAAATAATCTTGTAAACAACGTAAGAAAGGCTGATAGGTCTCACCTGAGTCATATTACCGGCATTTGAGACTTTTGGAATCAAGCAAATATGGGTATGGTTAAAACTCCTAAGAATTCTTTCACTAATAAAAAAACTCATGACTGCCTAAGTGACATCTTCTCCCACAATATTCTAGTAGAATTGAAAAAATTTGGCTGTAAATCCGTCTTCTCCTGGTGCACTTTGTGGGTGAACGCTAAAGGTTGCCCGCTTAATTTTCTCCCTCGACACCAGCCTTAATAAGCTTCTATTCATAGAGTTCGTCACTTTAGGCACAAAATCTTCAAACATCAGGTTCGGATCAGAAGTTTCTGAAGCAGAGAAAATCTTCTTAAAATACTCTTTAGCCACTAAAGCAATCCCATCATGAGTTGTAGCTACTCCACCATCAGTCCTCTCTAGTCTCCAGATTTTATTATTCCGGTTTCTAGATTGGACACTTCGATGGAAAAATCTAGTATTTCTGTCACCTGCTTGTAACCACTTAATACGAGATTTTTCTCTCCAGTAACTTTCTTCTTTATCGTAAGCTGACTCGACTTTCAAATCTAGCTCATCAATCACTTCCCCGCCATTAACTCTTGCTTCCCGCAACACTTCAATTTCTCTCAAAAGATCTTCAATTTTTTTTCTTGAGTTTGACTTGCATTGCTGCTGTCACTGCACTAATTTATGCCTACATATTTTTAGTTTTTATGCCAAAATAAACATAGCCAAGACCTCTACTTCCGTCCTCCAAGTCCTTGTAATAATATCTCTAACATCCACTTGACTACACCATCTCTCTTAAAATTTAAACCTCCTTTTAGACTTCTCCAAAATTGGATTAGTATCTAAAAGGAGGGGGGCATGGTCAGAGCCGTTCTCAGAGAGTCTATGAATTGTTGCCGAAGGATAAAAATTCAGCCACTCTTCTTTTGTCAGCCCCCTGTCAATGCGTTCTTTGATAAGCTCTTGACCCCTTCTTCTATCTGTCCATGTAAATGGTCTTCCAACCATACCCAAATCAATAAGTGCATTTCCATCAATAAAGTCAGTAAACGCAGCAATAGAGGAAGGAAATTCGTCATTACCTCCTTCCTTTTCTTGCTGGTTTACAATGGCGTTAAAATTCCCTATCACCACTACCTCCTCTTGCATCTGGTTGATTATAAAAGAAAGTTCATTGAACTGTAACAACCTAGTATGTCTAGGTTACTCAAGTGCACACCAACCAACACCCATATCTTATTAATTGCTAAATCTGTAACTTTTGCTGCAATGAAGTATACCTCTTTTCGAATCACTTTCA
Source organism: Arachis hypogaea (assembly GCF_003086295.3). Classification (NCBI taxonomy): domain Eukaryota; kingdom Viridiplantae; phylum Streptophyta; class Magnoliopsida; order Fabales; family Fabaceae; genus Arachis; species Arachis hypogaea. Next base: position 28,731,023 of record NC_092042.1, on the reverse strand, counting down.
CTTCCGTTTCTTCCCTCCAAGCTAGTGCCAAACCTCCAGTGGTACCATTTGGATTCACCAAAATCCATTCATTAAAGCCACAACCTCCTATCTTCCTCTCAACCTGTCGAAATTGGTTCTTAGTTTCACAAATGAACGCAATTTTGGTGGAGTGGGATCGGTAGATCCCTTTCAAGTTCTGGATTGTCAAGGGTCTTTCCAAACCCCAACAATTCCAGCTCAGAACCTTCATATCTCTTTGGGTGCCAATTGAAGGCTGGCATCCTCCACCATCATTTCAATGGTCTCTTTCTTGCTAGGACAGAATTTCTTCGCATCTCCTCCCATATCTTCCTCAGAGGCTCTCTTTTTTTATCCTGATTCTGGCTGTTTTTTTTTCAAATTCTATCTAGCCAATTTTTTAATTGAAGGCAATTTACTTGGCCCTCTTATCTTCACTTCTACAGCTTGATTTTTTGATCGCATGACATCTTCATCAACAGCCGCTTCTTTTTTAGTTTTCATGTCAGAATTTGTAATAGAAAGGTTTGTTACTTCTGCATTCATATTGTTTTCTGTCTTTTCATTCTCCATATTTGGCACTGGGTTATCTATCTTTTTAGAATTCCGCCCTCCTATGTTCAACTTTGAAAAGCTTTCTAGAAAGCAAGGTGGGAGTGATTTTTTTCTTGGAGTTGAGTAGTGTTCTGAGCTTCTCTCCTTTAGCGTCACTCTAATCCCAACCTAGCCTGCCTTCACCCATTCTCCTATAACATTTTGTTTTGTAATCTCCTGCAGCGAGTCTTTTATAAAAAAAATTACACGTTTTAACTTCATGTCCAATGTGTGCACAATAAGTGCATACAGTACCTATTCGCTCATACCGCACTCCGATTTTAATAGTTTTATTATTCGGGTCAATGATATTGAAGCTATCTTTCACCAAATTATCTCCCGAAATCATCACCTTTTCCTTCACAATTCTGGATTCCTTTCCCTTCATGTCAAAGAAACCCACATCCATCACTTCGCCAATATTTTCCCAAATCCTCCTACCAACCTCAATGGTTTTGTAGCTTTTTGGCAGATCCCAGAATTGGGCCCAAACTGAAAAGCCAGAAATTTGAGTCTTCTCTTCATTCTCCTCTTCTGTCCACCTTTGAACATGGAGGATAAAATCTTTAAAAAGGCAAGGAGATCCTCTTTCTATTCTTTTTACATCTAACTCTTTATCAAAGAAGAACTGAAAATGGTTACCTCTTTTTTCTACAGTTCTGAATCCGTCAGGGTGGCGCCATATTGCTCTGAGAGCACTGTCTACAGTACCTTTGGAAAAGGCCTTATCAGCAAACAGCTTGCCGAGTAAACTATTATTGTAGGCATGTACTCCAAAGGCAATGTCTTCCTTTCTCAAGTGGATTGCACTTCCATTATTTCTACCTTTTTCTTTGGACTTTCTTCCATGTCTTCTGTTGTCATCTGCCACGAGGATCAGTCCGCCAAAAGGTTGTTTGAAATTCAGGTTAAAAGATTATGAGTGGTTACCGTAACGCTGAGGAACAGTGTTGACGGCAGAGACCAAACTATGTTAAAGGTAAAAAGAATCCTAACAAAGCACTAAACAATTCTATTATCAAAATTTGTATAATATGAATTGATCCTATCAAAAAGGATAAAATAAATAAAAAATTAATTATAAATAATAATAGAATCATAAATAATAAAAGTTTATAATTTAAAATAATACTAAATTAAAGAAGACTAATAGTACAAAAAAATTATAAAATATTTTTTTTGTTTGACAATATAAAATTTATAGTACTGTCTTTTATATTTTTATTTTTATTATATTTATTTTATTTATATGATAAATAATGTTTATATTATTTTTGTTAATGTTCTGATTTTTCATATATATTGTTATTTTTTGTAATTTTTATTGTTTTTTTGTTCATATTAATGTTTTTATCATTTACTGTTCTTTATGTCTAATATTTTTGTTTTGGTTGAAAATTTTTTATTTTTTATTCGGTTATGTAAAATTTATAATTATAATGCTCGTATATTATGTTTTATTATAATTTTTTATAATATAGATTATGATCCTATTTAAAAAGATAAATCAAAATTATTCATAGATAATAAAATATAATTTTTTATTTTTAATATAAAATATATTTTGTTAACTTTTATTTGTTACTTTAATTTAGTAAGTAAATATTAATTTTATTATAAAATTAATTAATAATATTTAAATATCTAAATTAAAATTAAAATGATAGAATAATATAAAAAATATTTAAATTGATGTCTTTTTATTAATTTTTCATCTAAAAGTAATTTTGAATAGTATAATTTAAACAACATTTATTTTACTATAATTTATTTTGATATAAAAATTGTCAAATATAAATCACATTACAAACTTACTTTTCATCAAAATCAATTTTATACAAATTTTCTTTTGTAAACTGTAATTCAAACACACACTATATCGGATTTTATAATTGCTTCTACAAATTTGGTTTAAATAAATTTGTCTTGAATATTGTAAAAAAAAAAGCAAAAAAGAATTAAATCAGCGAGAATAAGAATGAACTATCATCTGTACTACTAAAGTACTAATAACTCTTTCTGAAAGAAAAAATTGGGTTATGTAGCAAACTTATGCTGAATTAATCACTGATTAGACTAGTATTCCTCTCAAATTATATCTTGGGTCTTTCTGTTATATGAATGAACTATCAGTAATTAACTAATGAATAGAAACAGAGCTCTAAGATTTTACACAAAGTAAAATCAAAATCTCATGAGTTAAATATAGAATCCTTTCTAGTGTGTGTGAGTGTGTGTGAGTGTGTGCAGTGTAAGATCTAAAAAAAATAAAATCAAAATTAAAATTAAGATATAAGCAGAGTCAGACCCCCAAAAAAGGCATAAAGATACCTTTGTTCAATCTTATAGTTTGAAGAGTGAAAAATTATACAAAATCATCAGAAAGAAAGAAGAAAAAGAAAAAAAAAAGCACAATCCAACATAACCTATATACATGACTTCCTAAAATGCTATAGTGCCATTAGCATTGCCTTCACTATAGCACAAAAATACATCATGATTTCCGTTTAGAAAGATCCATTCAAAAAACATAGGATGGAGAGTTGGAATTTAGAAGTCATGACATGTTAGTAGATGCAATGGTCAAAAGTAGTGAAATGCTATCCTAAAAACTAATAGTTTTTCATAGTTATTTATCATTTAAATAGTCAAATTAGTTCTTTAGATTTCACTCGTCAGTTAAACTAATCTTCTAAATTTTTACTAAATCAAATTGATTTTTCAAATTTACCAAAGTCAACCACATTCGTCTTTGTCTAAAGTGATATGAGAAACCAATGTGATTTGCATTAGGAAATTTGAAAAACCAATTCAATTTGGTGAAATTTAAAATTTTATTAACCCAAATCATCCGAATTGAATAAAAAATATATATGATAATGCGGAAGCGTACCTTTACTAGTAGAAATTAGAAATTAGACGAAAAGATTATCTCAATTTTGTGGTTCTTTTGATCTTCCTCAACCAAAATCTTCTGTATTCATAGGCGGCTGAATTGTGACTCTTTTGATAGGAAAAGAGCAACAAAGACGCCTTTTGGTATATTAGGAACCGAAACCCTGAAGGCACTATTTATATTTGAGCATGGTACCCATTAAACCCTAAAACCCAAATAAAATAGTATTTAAAGTCCAAAAGATAATATATCTAAAATCTAAAAGATAATTATCTAAAGAACAAAAGATAATATCCGGTTTTATTCTCATTTAATTTCAAATCAAAATTAATAATGACTTATTCAATTTAGCATTTAAAACAATAAATGAGATTATCATTATATAAATCATTTAATTTAAAATAGTATAATCTGTGATTATAATTAAATATATGTGTTGCCCACACACAAATTAGAAAATTAAAATAATTTCCTAACAATCTCCCATTTGGGATATACATATATTTTTTCTTAACATAATCACATCTTACAAACTTTGTGTATGCATCTGAATGCTATTTCTTTTATTACTTTAACAATCTGGTCCGTCTCATATATTAGATATGGAACTATCGCAGCTTTTATCACATTAATGTCATGACTGAACCATGATAATCACCATCCTAATATACTTAACGACAAAGATCAAATTTGGATGAGTAATATGGAAATTACATGCCAAGTGATATCATGCATGTCTATTTCCAGCTGGTCCAACCTTAAAACTTTATTGAGATCAAACACATACAAATTTTGCAAAATGAACATTTCACATAACATGAAATAAATCATCAACTTAATTCTGCAGAAAAATAATTCAATTATCTGTCGTAGGACATATAGTCTAAAATAAACTCCCACTAAATCAAGGTATCACAAATATTGACACCCATCCGAGCAGTGTGCTCATAAAAGACTTTAGAGTTCAATTCCTTGGTTAATGAGTCTGCTAGCATATACTCTATTCCTATATGTCCTATGAAAATATGTTTTTCTTAAACTTTTTCTTTGACAACTAAGAACTTGATATATGTATGCTTCGATTTTTTCAAGCTCTTATTGTTAAAGTATATTACTGGTGACTTATTGTCACAAAATATCTTTAATGACCTTTTAATGTCATCTATTATATGAAATTTAGTGACAAAGTTTCGCAACCATATGACATGAAATCGGAATTAGAGGACCTAATTATCTCCAAATTTTCTGATTTCCGATAAGTAAGCATGTAATCCTTTGTTCTCTTTAGATAACGCATTACGCATTTAACAACTATCCAATGATCCATGCTATGATTGCTCAAGTATCTACCCAACACTCCTACTAAGAATGATATATCAGGGAGTAGGCAGACTTAAGTATACATTAAGCTCCTTAGTGCTAATGCATAAGGGTTATCATGCATTGTTGTCCTCTCAAGGTCATTTTTAGGGCATTGCTTGAGACTGAACTTGTCTTTTTTAGTTACGGGTGTGTCCATTGGTCTACAACTTTTCATGACATATCTACTTAAAATCTTTTTGATATAGTTCTTTTGTGATAATCCAAGAATACCTTGAAAGCGATCTGTTAGTATCTTGATTCCTAATACAAAAGAGGTATCACCAAAATCTTTCATTTCGAATTTGTTCGATAGAAATTTCTTAGTTTCATGCAACAAACCTATATCGTTACTGGCAAATAGAATGTCATTAATATATAAAACAAAAAAAATGTATTTACTCCCATTAAATTTGCGGTATACACATTCATCTATAATATTTACCTCAAAACCATATGAGGTAATGCCTTAAATTTGTGATACCATTGACGAGAAGCTTGTTTGAGATCAGATGAATTTTCTCCTTTTTTCTGTTGGATCTCCTTAATAGTACTTCTTGAGGTTGTTGAGCTTGCTATATGGGTTGGGATTTAGGAGAATTCTCATTATTTTCCTGTGCTGTAGCAGTATCTTGAGCAACAACAATATTCTCATTGTTCTCTTGTACTGTAATTGGATCTACAGTAGGATTCTCATCATGCTCTTATACTATAATTGTATCTTGAACAATAATAGGTACAAAGACCTGATAATTGTCAGTTATAGAATCCTCATAAAAAATAACATTCCTAATATTTTCTTCCCCCCAAAATTCAACATCCTCAAGAAATCTCACATTTTTCGTTTCAAAAATAGATCTTGATGCAGGATTGTAAAATTTGTACCCCCATAAACGCGAGCGTAACCAACAAAGTAGCAACTAATTTTTCTTGAATCCAATTTTCTTTCATGCGGCCTATAAGGTCGTGCCTCAGTTGGACATCCCCAAACATGCAAATGCTTTATACTGGGCCTTTTTCCAGTCCAAATTTCATAAGGAGTTTTGCTAACTACTTTGCTTGGCACCCTATTAAGAATATACACTACGATCTTTAAGACTTCTCCCCAAAGTGATTCAGGTAAGGAAGAATGACTAATCATACTTCTCACCATTTCCTTAAGAGTTCGGTTCCTACGCTCAGCAATACCATTCATGCTAGGTTTGCCTGGCATGGTGTATTCAAAATAATACCGCACTCCTTTAAGAAAAAAGCAAAAGGGCCGAAACGTTACTCACCTGAACCATCATATTTTTCGTGGTATTCACCACCATGATAAGATTTTATAGCTTTAATTTTCTTCCCAAGTTAAAGTTCAACTTCAACTTTGAAAGACTTGAAAATATCCAAGACTTGGGACTTTTCATGGATTAAATATAGATACCCGTAACTAGAGTAATCATCTATGAACGTAATAAAATACCATTGTCCATTTCAAGAAACAGTAGGGAATGGGCCACATATATCAGTATGTATTAGTTCTAAGACATCTTTGGCTTTCTCGACACCTAATTTCCTTTTGTTTGTCCTTTTCCCCTTTATACACTCAATGAGACTTCAAAGTCTGCCAAATTTAGGAGTCTGAGAATTTCATTCGACAAGATCCTCTAAATTCGCAGTTTAGAGATGTGACCTAGGCGATTGTGCCATAATGATGCTGAATTCTCATTTAGTTTTCGTTTTGTACTTGTTTGCAGTATTTCATTATTATAGGAATTCAAATCAAGCCTATATAGATTATCCACCAAACGACCAGAGCAAATATTATTCTAATTATAAAAGAGACTGACTTTATTATTTTCGAACGAACAAAAATAACCTGATTTGTCGAAACGAGAAATAGAAACTAAATTTCATCTAAATGACGATACATAAAATGTCTCTAATAAATCCAAGTAAAATCCACTCGTGGAACATACTCTAAAGGTTTCTATAGCTTCGACTACAACTATATTGCCGTCTGCCACAAAGATGTATCTTTCAGTATCACTTGGCAGTCGGCTCCACAGGCAACCCTGCATAGTAACACTTACATGAGTAGTAGTAGCAGAATCTACCCACTAAATATCAACAGGTGCATAACTTAAACTAGCCTCAGAATAAACGAAAGTAAGAATTATACCCTTCTTTACGCCCCAAGTAACATGTTTGGTACAATCATTCTTCATGTGTCCCACCTTGTTACAGAAGAAACAGGTTGAAACTTGATCCTGTTTCTTAGTCTTTTTCTACTGAGAAGGCACATTCACAGTAGTATCACGCTTTTTTTATATTGAGAAGATGAAGCCATATGAGCACTTTCACTCTTATCTTGTTGTAGCCTCTCTTCTTCTTGCACATAGTGAGATATAAGCTCATTTAAGGACCAAGTGTCCTTCAAAGTGTTATAACTCACTTCGAATTACCCAAAGTGTGCAGGAAGGGAGATCAAAATGAAATGCATGAGTCAATCTTCAGACAACTCTAACTTTAGCACTTTCAATTTTAAAGCAAGATGAGACATTTTCATAATGTACTCCCTTATGTTCCCTTTAACTTTATACCTCATGAAGACAAGTTTGCTCAAAAGGCTACTTGCCTCCGCCTTTTCATTCTTAGCAAAGAATTTTTCAACATCTTTCAGGAACTGTTGGCATCTTTATCCTCAGTAATTGAACCCTGAAACGCCTTAGGAATTGAGCGTTTCATGATCATAATGCTCATTCGATTGGATCTCTCCCACTTCTCTATTTTAACCTCATTGAGATTTTCTGGAGTGGAAGTGGGTTTCTCCTCTCGAAGAGCTATATCCATATCCAAACAACCGAGGACAATCTCTATGGTATCCTTACAAACTTTAAAGTTTTAATCATTCAGCATAGTAATACTGCTAATTTGTGCAGAAACATTGGTAGCTGAAGTCATAGTTTCTGAATTAGAACAAAAAGAACATGCAGTAACTGTTAGTTAAATAATGGAAAAAATCCATATTGAGATATCTAGAACAACGTTAATTTTCAATCTTTAGATAGAAAAATTAACTATAAATGATACTTTCATTGCAGTAATTAAATATTGTCAAAATTCATGTTACACATTAATCCTTTCTTTGGACCGACTTAATGCGCACATGGAAACTTTAACTTCGCAACCTATTTATTATCGCATATATTTTCTATTAATTGGCCAAACAATAACCTTCCTTTGGGCCGATTATTGACCGCATAATTAAAAGAAAATAAACAGAAGTGTGCAATGCTTATTATTTGGCCAAACAATAAACATCTAATTGGACCGATTATTATCCGCATAAATAATAAGTATTACTTTATTCTTAATTAGTTATCCAAACATGTATTTACTATCAATATGTGTATATAATTCGGCCAAATATAGACCTTCCTTTAGGTTGACCAATATTCGCATGAATTATATATCGCCATATTCCTTATGTTATGAATAAATCAATTTTAATAAAAGATGCTACTTTGATAGCATAATGTTCAATTAATTTATTTCAAAACTAAATCTTTATAAAATAGATGGGTATAATAATCCAAATTGTTACTAGTTTTCTTATGTAATAATTAATTTTTTTTATTATTGATATATACATCTAATTTGGCCAAATATAAATCTCCTTCTGAATTAATTAATATTTGTATAAGTGACATATATATATTAATATTTATATCCTAAAAGGATAATCAATTAATTTTATATCAAATTAATGGTATACACATAATAAAAAAATGAGATAATTATAATTTAATAATATTCTATAAATATTTTAAAATAAATCATCAATATTTATTTATCAAAATAATTTTATGGGCATTGTCTAAAAAAGAAAAGAAATAACCAAACACACTAACACAGGAGGTATCCATCACAAATACACAATAATGTATATAGCCAAAAAATAACAAGATGATGTCTCCGAATTTACATACATAATAGTACGAGTATATATATAGAGAGAACTAACCCATGATAGCATATATACATATATATAATGCATGCACATAGTAAATTATATATATGCAGTAGCAATAAACCAAACCACGTAAGGATGTTTAAAAAATTATATGTATATAATTTTACAGCACAAAAAATTCCAAACGTATACGATGTACGCATATACATATATTAATTCAAAAAAATAATAAATTGAATTTTTTGATGGTTAAATTATAGATGACTCTGATATTACTTGTTGGAATAAATAATTTTATTAATTCAGATCATCCATATTGAATCATCAAAAATATATCATAATATGAAAGGTATTTTTATTTGTAGAAATTAGAAATTAGACGAAAGATTGTCTCAATCTTGTAGTTCTTTTGATCTTCTTTAACTAAAGTATTCTGTATTCTTAGGCGGCTGAATTGTGACTCTTTTGATGGAGAAAGAGCAACAAAGACGACTGAAGGCACTATTTATATTCGAACAAGACACCTGATGTGCGGAAAACGATCCGACACAAAACTCACTGGCAAGTATACCAGGTCGCATCAAGTAATAAAACTCACAGGAGTGAGGTCGATCCCACAGGGATTGAAGGATTGAGCAATTTTAGTTTAGTGGTTGATTTAGTCAAGCAAACAGAAGTTGATTTGAGTGATTTGTATCCGGCTGAAGCTAAATTGCATGAAATTTAAAAGGGAGAGGGAAAATTGCAGTAAATTAAAGAGAACAGGAAGTAAAGAAGCTAAATCTTAAAGTGCAAGTAATATAAATTGCAGAAACTTAGATTGCAAAGACATGTAAATGACTGAAACTTAAAGTGCAAGAAATGTAAATTACTTGAATTATAAAAGGAATTGGGAATTGGGATTGCAGAAACTAAATGAGAGAAAAGTAAATTGCAACAAGCAGGAAAGTAAAAGATGAATTTAATTGCAGCAGGTTTCAAACAGAAAATGTAAATTGGCTTGAAGAAGCATTCAACAGAAGAATTGAAAGTGGTAACCGGCAGATCTCCGGACCCAAGAGACTAGATAACTAAGTCTAGATCTCAATGCCTTCCTAGATCCAAATTCAGAGAGCAATTGCAGAATTTAAGAAGAGAGCAATGTAGAAAAGTAAATTCAAAGTTCAATTTCCAAAAGTTGCAGTAAATCAAAACAGAGGGAGATCTCAAGGTGAGATTGAAACAGAATTCCTTCAATTCTCAACACCCAAGACTCAAGACAAGTGTAAATGAAATTGAAAACAAGAAAACTAAGAGGAAGAGAATTCAATTCTCCTTTCTCAAGACTCAGAATCTCAAAACAACTCAAAACCAAAAGCTTTCCAAAACTACCCAGCAAAACTCAAAGAAAAAAACTCCAAAAGGAAAGCTCCCCGAAAACTTAAATTCTAAGCTATTTATACACTTTCTTCAAATGATCTTCAAGTCTTGAATTTTGGGCCTTGGCCTTGATGGAATTGGGTTGATAGTAGCCTCCGTTGATTGCTCTTGGTGTTAGGAAGAGATCCACTTGTGAACCGGGCCATGAACCATTTAAGCTTGAGTCAAAGCTTGAGGCAAGCTTTGGCTCAAGCTTTTTTTAGCAGATTGCCTTTCTTTGCTGCCATCCACGTTTGGCTCAATGTTTGAGGTCAAACGTGAGCTCAAACATGGCTCCTTCATTGCATCTCTCTTGGCCAACGTTTGGCCCAACGTTTGAGGCAAACGTTGGCTTATCCAAGGCTTCAAACAAAGTGCTCCTCCTTGCTAAAATGGCGCCAACGTTTGAGCTAAAGCTTGAGGCAAGCTTTAGCTCAAGCTTTTTGTCCTCCCTGGGTGAAATGTTGCAAGCTCTTCCTCACGTTTGAGCTAAAGCTTGAGGCAAGCTTTAGCTCAAGCTTTTTGTCCTCTCTTGCTCTTTGCCATTCCTTCTTTCTTCATCTTTCTTCAAAGCTCTTTTCACCTATCATCAATCAACCAAAAACATCAAAGCTATGCTATAATCATGAGAGTTTTTCTTCTTCTTGAAATTTAAGCAATTATGGCATAAAAACTCATGAAAATGCATCAATCCATCCATGGTTGATTGAATTAAAGGAAACATGAAATTCTACCCAAATGGCTTGCTTATGGCTCAAGAAAGTGCATAAAATCTATTGAAAACAAAGGAAAAGACTAGTGAAACTAGGCTAAGATGACTTGTCATCACAATACCAAACTTAAAACTTGCTTGTCCCCAAGCAAGAAAAGAATTTATTGAGAAGAAAGAATGAAAATGGAAGAGGATGTTCATGCAAGCAGAGTATTATTGGTAGCTCATGGGGTTGTATGCATATATGCAGCTACTCACTTCTTATTTGACATTTAGGCCTAGTAAGTCTCCTCCAAGTATCAAGCAACACACTGCTATGACCTCTCATTATTCCTTTGTCCTTGGTTACTATTTTTTTCTATAAGCTTTAATTCAGTGTCATGTGTAACAAGCTCCTTTCTTTATTTATGCTTGACACATTATTCACTATAGACACTTGGCTTACATTCCTTCTTAGAACATTGATGCCCAGCACCTCTTTGGGTTACTAAATGCCTTGTAGTTAGGTTGCTCTTGATAGTGGACTTTCAGTTGATAATCCCGGGTTAGTTAACCCAAGTTACCAAGTGTTGATGCACTCCAAAGAACTTAATAATCCAAGCAGATCCTAGTACAAAGACACCACAGGCATATATTCCAAGGTTCAAGCTATTGGTGTCTAGCTTTATTTCTCTTTTTTTTCTTTTTGTTTTGCTGTCACCTTTGTCTTTTTCTTTTCTCTTTTTGTTTTTCTTTTTAACCAAGGACTTTTATTTGATTGAGATTCATAGACAGTGAGTTATTTTCTACTTAGAAGGATAACAGTCTAGTCCTTTTATTCACTAAAAGTGAGCTACCACACAATCATACATACATGCCACCACTTACTGTTATTTGACTTCTAGCTAGCAATGAACTATCTTACTTCATGTTCCAAACATTTCTTTTATTGAATTAAAAAGATACAGGGGACAGAGCATGCATTTAGTTAAGTGAGAGTAAACATACAAGCACACACTTAGGCTAGCTTACTTGTTGCAAAGAGTGATTCTACTTGTACTAAATGAATACTTTAGCAAGACATGAGTCAAAGCGTCTCTTAACAGCAAGAGTTAAGTATAGATACAACCTATTGGTTTGCAGTCCTCTTGTTCTTTCTTCTATTGTGCTCCTTTTGAGTTATGAGTTCCCTGCATAATTCTCAAAGGTTGCTTGCTTCTCAAGCCCTTAGGTGACTGGTTAATATGCACGAATCGAATGTGGCTTTTGGGTTTAATTTGATGTGGGAACACCAAACTTAATTCCTTGCCACTTCCTCTGATGCAACGGGTTAACTGTTTGTAAAATCTTGTGTCCTTGCTAAAGGTTATGGAGTTAAATCTAGAAAGTGGTTAAGTAGTTGAATAATCTGTTTGATTGCTTGGAGCTAGTATTGTGCAGGAACTGAGAATGAGGTTTTGGTGGAACACCAAACTTAGAATCCTTCATTCTCTCTTGAATTGTTTTGGTGTGCAACACCAAACTTAGCTCCTTGTAATGCATACCAGTTATTCAACATTTTTATTGAAAAAGCTATGAAAAGAAAACTACCTCAGGTTGGGTTGCCTCCCAACAAGCGCTTCTTTATTGTCACTAGCTTGACATCTTTCATTTTTGCTTCAAGAGGGCTGTAGGCTCTGAACCTCTTTTTCCTTGTCCCATTGTCCTCCTAAGTACAGCTTTGCTCTGTGACCATTTGCTGTGAATTGACTCTTTGTTGCTTCATCTAGCAATTCAATACTCCCATAAGGAAAAACCTTAGTTACCAAATATGGACCAGTCCACTTAGATTTAAGCTTGCCAGGGAATATCTTGAGTCGTGAATTGTACAAGAGTACTTGCTGCCCAGGTTTGAATTCTTTCTTCAAGATCTTCCTGTCATGCCACCTCTTGGCTTTTTCTTTATATATCTTGGCATTTTTATAGGTTTCTAGCCTAAATTCATCCAGCTCATTTAGCTGCAACAACCTTTTCTCCCCTGCTGCTTCAGAATCAAGGTTGAGGAGTTTAGTGGCCGAAAAAGCTTTGTGTTCAAGCTCTACAGGGAGGTGACAAGATTTTCCATATAATAGCTGAAATGGAGACTTTCCAATGGGAGTTTTGAAAGCTGTCCTATATGCCCAGAGTGCATCTTCTAACTTCCTGGCCCAATCTTTCCTTGTGCTTCCCACTGTTTTTTCCAAAATTCTCTTCAACTCTCTATTTGCTAGTTCAGCCTGGCCATTAGTCTGAGGATGGTATGGTGTGGCTACTTTATGGATTACTCCATATTTGTGGAGGAGCTTCTCCATTTGTTTGTTGCAGAAATGGCCACCACCATCGCTGACAAGACCCTTGGGTACTCCATATCTGGTGAAAATATGCTTTTTAAGGAATTGGAGGACAATCTGTGCATCACAAGTGGTTGTGGCTATGGCTTCCACCCACTTTGAGACATACTCCACTGCCACCAAGATGTATCTGAAAGAGTAAGAAGGGGGAAAAGGTCCCATGAAATCAATACCCCATAGGTCAATAGCTCAACTTCCAAGATGAAATTTTGAGGCATCTCATTCCTTTTTGTCAATCCTCCAGCTCTTTGGCATTCATTGCATTGATGAACAAACTCTCTGGCATCCTTGAAGATAGTTGGCCAATAGAAACCGCTTTGTAGTATTTTTGCAGCTGTTCTCTCTAGTCCAAAGTGTCTGCCATATGCTGAACCATGACAATGCCACAATATGTCCTTCATTTCATTTTCATGGACACACCTCCTAATCATTCCGTCAGAGCACCTCTTGAATAAGAAGGGTTCATCCCACAAGAACTTCCTTGCTTCATTGAGTAACTTTTTCACTTGTTGCTTAGAGAATTCTTGAGGTATCTTCCTTCCTACTTTGTAATTTGCTATGTCAGCAAACCAAGGTGCTTGTTGAATTTGGAACAGATGCTCATCAGGGAAATTCTCATTTACTTGTTGTGGTCTATCTTGATAGGCTTCTTGTGGTACTCTTGATAAATGATCTGCCACTTGATTTTCACTTTCCTTCCTATCTCTTACTTCAATATCAAACTCTTGTAGCAGCAGCACCCACCTAATAAGCCTTGGCTTTAAATCCTGTTTAGACATTAAATACTTGAGAGCGGCATGGTCAGTGTACACTATTACTTTTGAGCCAATCAAGTATTGCCTAAACTTATCAAATGCATAAACAATTGCCAAAAGTTCTTTCTCAGTGGTGGTATAATTTTTCTGTGTTTCATTTAACACTTTGCTGGCATAATATATGACATGGTGCAATTTATCTTTCTTTTGTCCCAGCATAGCACCAATAGCAAGGTCACTTGCATCACACATAAGTTCAAAAGGTAAGTTCCAATCAAGAGGTGTGATGATTGGTGCTGTGATGAGTTTTCTCTTTAAGGTTTCAAAGGCATGCTTACAGTTGCCATCAAAGATGAAAGGGTTGTCAATCACTAGCAAATTGCTCAATGGCTTTGCTATTTTTGAGAAATCTTTGATGAACCTTCTGTAGAAACCAGCATGCCCAAGAAAACTCCTTACTGCTTTCACATTAACGGGTATAGGAAGTTTTTCAATAATTTCTATTTTTGCTTTATCAACTTCTATACCTTTGCATGACACTTTATGCCCAAGAACTATCCCTTCAGGAACCATGAAATGGCATTTTTCCCAGTTCAAGACCAAGTTAGTTTCTTGGCATCTTTTCAAAACAAGAGTTAAATGATGCAAACAAGTATTAAATGAATTGCCAAAGACAAAAAAATCATCCATGAAGACTTCTAAAATTTTTTCAACCATATCAGAGAAAATGGAAAGCATATACCTCTGAAACGTGGCTGGGGCGTTACATAGCCCAAAAGGCATCCTCCTGTATACAAAAACTCCAAATGGACATGTGAAGGCAGTCTTCTCTTGGTCCTTGGGATCCACCACAATTTGATTGTACCCGGAATACCCATCCAAGAAGCAATAATAGGCATGGCCGGCCAATCTTTCCAGTATCTGATCAATGAATGGGAGAGGAAAATGATCTTTCCTCGTGGCATCATTCAATCTTCTATAGTCTATGCACATCCTCCACCCAGTCACTGTTCTGGTAGGGATCAACTTATTCTTCTCATTGGTGATGACCGTCATCCCTCCTTTTTTTGGTACAACTTGAACTGGGCTCACCCATGAGCTGTCAGAGATTGGAAAAATTATTCCAGCATTCCATAACTTCATGACTTCTTTTTGAACCACCTCCTTCATGGCTGGGTTGAGTCTTCTTTGGGGTTGAACCACATGCTTTGATTTTTCTTCCAGCAAAATTTTATGCATACAAATGGCTGGGCTAATGCCTTTGATATCCTCAATTGTCCAACCCAAGGCTGTTTTGTGGGCTTTCGACACCTCAATCAGCCTTATCTCTTCTTCCATATCTAAGGAGGAATTAATGATTACTGGTAGGGTCTCTTCTTTTCCCAAGAATACATATTTGAGGTGAGGAGGAAGAGGCTTCAACTCCTGTTTTGGCTTCTCTTTCTCCTTGTCTTCACTGGAAATTTCTACCACTTCTTCTTCCTGTTGCTCATGACAATTGGCTTCTAACATTTCCTCCACCAGACTTTCTATCATATCCACCTTCATGTAGTTTTCTTGTTCAAGGAGGTGTTGCATTGATTTGAAGACATTGATGACCATTTGTTCATTATGCACCCTGAAAATCATTTCTCCCTTCTCTACATCAATAATGGCTCTGGCTGTGGCTAGGAATGGTCTTCCCAAGATGATTGAATTGTTTCCTTCTTCCTCTATATCCAGAATTACAAAGTCTGCAGGGAAGATAAACTCCCCAACCTTTACTAACAAGTTTTCCACAATGCCATTGGGTGTCTTGATTGATCTGTCAGCCATCACCAAAGACATCCTAGTAGGTTTGAGTTCTTCTATATCAAGCTTTCTCATCATTGATAACGGCATTAGATTAATGCTAGCACCAAGGTCACAGAGAGCTTTGTCTAAGGTCATTTTGCCTTTGGTGCATGAAACTACAAAGCTCCCTGGATCTTTGAGCTTTGGTGGGATACCTCCTTGAATCACAGCACTACATTCTTCAGTGAGCATTACAGTCTCCTTTTCTTGCCAACTCCTCTTCTTGTTGATAAGCTCTTTCAAGAATTTTGCATACAGGGGCATCTGTTTCAATGCTTCAGCCAGTGGAATGTTTATCTCTAATTTCTTGAAAATTTCAAGAAATTTAGGAAAGTGTTGGTCCTTAGTCTCCTTGTTGAACCTTTGAGGGTAGGGCAATGGGGGTGTGAAGTTTACTCCCTGCCTTTGTTCCTTTGTTGACTCTTCCATTGCTTCCTTCTCTTTCCTTGATTTTTGTGGCTGATCTTCCTTTTCTTGGGGCTGATTCTGAGGTTGCTTGCTTGCTGTTGCATCTTCATCATTGGTTTTCTCTCCTTCATCTTGTTTCTCGTCACTTTCCTTTGCTTTTTGGTAGCTTCTTCATTTTTCACCAGGATTTTTTCACTCCTTAGCTGTATCGCCTTGCATTCTTCCTTGGGATTTGGAATTGTGTCACTTGGCAGGGAACTTGATGGTTTCTCTATTGCAAGGTGTTTACAGAGCTGGCCAATTTGTCTTTCCATGTTCTTTATGGAGGCTTCTTGATTCTTGGCCGTCATTTCTTGGTGTTTCCATATTTTGTCTATCAAGGTTTCCAGGTTGGTGATTCTTTGAGATTCTGGTGATGCTTGTGGTTGGTTGTGAGATGTGGGTGGTGGATGATGAAAATTTTGGTTGATGGGCTGGTTATGGGTTTGATAATGGTTAGAGTTAGGGTAAGTGTTTTGTGGTTTTCTGAATGAATTTTGGTTGTTGTTTTGCTGGTTGTTCCTTGGGTTATTTTGGGTTGTGTTTCTTTGCCATGGCTGTTGCCTTTAGTTATGGTTGTCTCCCCATCTAAGGTTGGGGTGTTTTTTCCAGGAAGGATTGTAGGTATCACCATAAACTTCATTCTGTCCAGAGTTTTAGTTATGCATGTATTGCACTTGCTCCTGTTGTTGTTCTTCTTGATTTTCTTCATTTTGAACCCATATGGTTGATGGTTGGCTTATGTTCACAGCTGCCACTTGAAGGCTGTCAATTCTCTTGGCCATCTGCTCAAACTGTTGTTGAATTTGCTGTTGCATCATCTTGTTTTGAGCCAAAATGGAGTCCACTCCTTCCAATTCTAGTACCCCCTTTCTCTGTGATGGTTGACGGGTTCTTTGATGAGCAAAGACGTATTGGTTGTTAGCCACCATGTCCACAAGATTCTAAGCTTCTTCAGCGGTTTTCATCAGTTGCAATGAACCTCCAGCAGAGTGATCTAATGCCTCTTGAGATTTCAGTGTTAAGCCTTCATAGAAATTCTGCAACACGTCCCATTCATTGAACATTTCTGGGGGACACTTTCTGATTAGAGCTTTGTACCTCTCCCATGCTTCATATAAGGATTCAGCATCTAATTGAGTGAATGTCTGCACCTCGGTTTTCAGCCTGATGATCCTTTGGGGTGGATAGAATTTGGCTAGAAATTTATTCACCAAATCATCCCAACTAGTAATACTTCCTTGGGAAAAAGTCTCAAGCCATTGTGCAGCCTTGTCCCGTAGTGAGAATGGGAACAGTAGAAGTTTGTAAGTTTTAGGATTCACACCATTGGATTTAACAGTGTCGCAAATCCTCAAAAAGGTAGATAGGTGCTGGTTTGGATTCTCTAGTGGACTTCCTCCATATGAACAATTGTTCTGGACAAGTGTAATGAGTTGTGGCTTCAACTCAAAGTTGTTCGCATTGACATTGGGAGTGAGAATGCGGCTCCCACAGTGTCTTGGATTTGCAAAAGTGTAAGAGGCTAGGACTCTTCTTTGAGGGGGGTTATTGTTAGCTACTCCCCCTGTTGCATTCAAGTTTGAGTGATTCCCTTCCATTTCGTGATACTCTTCTTCCTCAGAGACTTCTTCTTCTCCAACAACACCTTTTTCTCTAGCTTCTCTTCTCAACCTCCTGAGAGTTCGTTGGTCTTGCTCAGAGAAGTGAAGAATCTCTCCTCTTACCTGTGTCATACACACAATCCACAAAGAACAAACATCAGCACTCTTGAAATTTGAGTGCAGTTAATTGAGACAAAATCTCAAACAGTTAGTGGGTTAATCAAAATTAAAGAAAAAAATGCTTGATCTAAACTACCACCTCACTTAATCATTGTCAATCTAATCAATCCCCGGCAACGGCGCCAAAAACTTGATGTGCGGAAAACGATCCGACACAAAACTCACCGGCAAGTATACCAGGTCGCATCAAGTAATAAAACTCACAGGAGTGAGGTCGATCCCACAGGGATTGAAGGATTGAGCAATTTTAGTTTAGTGGTTGATTTAGTCAAGCAAACAGAAGTTGATTTGAGTGATTTGTATCCGGCTGAAGCTAAATTGCATGAAATTTAAAAGGGAGAGGGAAAATTGCAGTAAATTAAAGAGAACAGGAAGTAAAGAAGCTAAATCTTAAAGTGCAAGTAATATAAATTGCAGAAACTTAGATTGCAAAGACATGTAAATGACTGAAACTTAAAGTGCAAGAAATGTAAATTACTTGAATTAGAAAAGGAATTGGGAATTGGGATTGCAGAAACTAAATGAGAGAAAAGTAAATTGCAACAAGCAGGAAAGTAAAAGATGAATTTAATTGCAGCAGGTTTCAAACAGAAAATGTAAATTGGCTTGAAGAAGCATTCAACAGAAGAATTGAAAGTGGAAACCGGCAGATCTCCGGACCCAAGAGACTAGATAACTAAGTCTAGATCTCAATGCCTTCCTAGATCCAAATTCAGAGAGCAATTGCAGAATTTAAGAAGAGAGCAATGTAGAAAAGTAAATTCAAAGTTCAATTTCCAAAAGTTGCAGTAAATCAAAACAGAGGGAGATCTCAAGGTGAGATTGAAACAGAATTCCTTCAATTCTCAACACCCAAGACTCAAGACAAGTGTAAATGAAATTGAAAACAAGAAAACTAAGAGGAAGAGAATTCAATTCTCCTTTCTCAAGACTCAGAATCTCAAAACAACTCAAAACCAAAAGCTTTCCAAAACTACCCAGCAAAACTCAAAGAAAAACTCCAAAAGGAAAGCTCCCCGAAAACTTAAATTCTAAGCTATTTATACACTTTCTTCAAATGATCTTCAAGTCTTGAATTTTGGGCCTTGGCCTTGATGGAATTGGGTTGATAGTAGCCTCCGTTGATTGCTCTTGGTGTTAGGAAGAGATCCACTTGTGAACCGGGCCATGAACCATTTAAGCTTGAGTCAAAGCTTGAGGCAAGCTTTGGCTCAAGCTTTTTTTAGCAGATTGCCTTTCTTTGCTGCCATCCACGTTTGGCTCAACGTTTGAGGTCAAACGTGAGCTCAAACATGGCTCCTTCATTGCATCTCTCTTGGCCAACGTTTGGCCCAACGTTTGAGGCAAACGTTGGCGCAAACGTTGGCTTATCCAAGGCTTCAAACAAAGTGCTCCTCCTTGCTAAAATGGCGCCAACGTTTGAGCTAAAGCTTGAGGCAAGCTTTAGCTCAAGCTTTTTGTCCTCCCTGGGTGAAATGTTGCAAGCTCTTCCTCACGTTTGAGCTAAAGCTTGAGGCAAGCTTTAGCTCAAACTTTTTGTCCTCTCTTGCTCTTTGCCATTCCTTCTTTCTTCATCTTTCTTCAAAGCTCTTTTCACCTATCATCAATCAACCAAAAACATCAAAGCTATGCTATAATCATGAGAGTTTTTCTTCTTCTTGAAATTTAAGCAATTATGGCATAAAAACTCATGAAAATGCATCAATCCATCCTTGGTTGATTGAATCAAAGAAAACATGAAATTCTACCCAAATGGCTTGCTTATGGCTCAAGAAAGTGCATAAAATCTATTGAAAACAAAGGAAAAGACTAGTGAAACTAGGCTAAGATGACTTGTCATCAACACCCATTAAACACTAAAACTCAAATAAAATAGTATTTAAAGTCCAAAAGATAATATATCTAAAATCCAAAAGATAATATATCTAAAATCCAAAAGATAATTATCTAAAGAACAAAAGATAATATCCAATTTTATTCTCATTTAATTCCAAATCAAATGTAATAATAACTTATTCAATTTAGCATTTAAAACAATAAATGAAATCACTATTATATAAGTTATTTAATTTAAATAACATAATCTGTAATTATAATTAATATATGTATTGTCTACACACAAATTAAAAAATTAAAATAATTTTCTAATGGTGAATAAATTGAATATAATTAGACAAGGGATTCTTTGAGAGAGACTTGTATAATTAGTTTTCACATAATAAGTGTTATTATGTTGGTTATTTTCCAATAATAGCCATCACTCCTTTTTTCCAATTTAAAAATTTTTCCATACAAAAATTATGTTTAAATTGGGATTTTTAAATAAATTAAATATTTAGCCATGTATATATATATGGTGCAGACTCTAGGCTCTGGTGGCTTATTTTTTTAATAGCTAAAGTGACTAAGTGGTTAAACTAAAAGAATATTAGCATATGGCTTATTGAGCAGAGACTGAAACGTTTGTTTGACTTTGCTGACTCCAGTAACTTTGGTAATCATTCAAAGTAAAAAAGTTAGATAATTAATTAGGACCATCATCTTTAA
The DNA here is from genome assembly GCF_003086295.3 of Arachis hypogaea. NCBI lineage: Eukaryota > Viridiplantae > Streptophyta > Magnoliopsida > Fabales > Fabaceae > Arachis > Arachis hypogaea. The sequence goes on along the minus strand of NC_092042.1, from coordinate 28,710,395 downwards.
CAGTTAATCAAATTAAGAAAAAAGGTTAATTAGAAATTTTAAAAAGCTACCCAAAAAACCTAAATGACCAAAAAATTCTCGACATTTGAGTTTGAAAGGTTTGCGTGAATGGTGACCATGACCTGGGGTTCATGTTGGAGTCAACTTGAACCATTGTTGAAGGTGAGTTCTTAACAGTTGATTTCATGAGTAAGTTCCTGTGTTGTTTCAGGAGAGAATTTTGGGTTCTAGCTGACGATTGTATTGTGGTTTGGGCGTATTCGGTACATACAGTAGCAGATTCAACCACTACTGTCCCGTTTCAGGTCCGCAACCAAGCACCGTGATAAAAGTGGTTGACGACATCCAAGCCTCCTCCAATCTGCGGCTGTGTATCTCCTTGTTATTTGGATGCAATTTGTACAGCAGCATATACAAACATTCATCCTCATTAATTTTCTGATATATTAATTAAGTATTTTCACAATTTTCTAATTCTATCCAAATGTAACATTTTTTTTAACATATCAAAAAATGCTACTAAAGAGTTTGATTTTCACATATTTTCTTATAAACTAATTTAAAACTTATTGTTTGTGAAATACAATGAAAAACAGTAATATAAAGATTTTTTTTTTATAAATCAATATTTTAAAAAAAATTAATAATAAAAATAAATTACTCTTAAATTAAGATAATAAAATATATATTTTATAAAATTTGTAAAATTAATAATAATTAATTTTTTATTTTATTATTTTACTAATTTTTTTATTTTAAAATGTTCAAATTTTCTTATATATAAAAAATTTCATTATTTCCAAAAAAAATTACAACAAAAGATAAATTAGTGTTTTTTGTAATTGAATCTAATTTTACTTATAATTAATATAAGAAATTTTTGTACTAACATGGATTTTTTAAGTTTTTCGATTCAAATCTTAAAGAACTATTTTCGTTTTTTTAAATTTTACGATTAACGGAATCTATCAATCTAATCCTAAAATAAATAAAAAAATCCTTTATTTTTTTTTTCTCTACATTGACCTCTACACCTTAATTTTTCATTCATTTCTAAAAATTAGATTTATTCTTTGTCTAATTTATTTTCGGATATTCAACCATTTTTTAAAACAAGTATTTTTGTCCACTCATATTTTAGCCGATCCATGTCACAATCATTTTTTTAAGTCAAAATTACTCCACTATCTTTACGGTAAACCTCACAAATTTTCGGCGCTCAACATTAAGGTAGTGTTTGGTGGAGAGACAGATACTGAAATATTGAAATAAGTTTTAGTATTCTATTTGGTGCCAAGTGAAAGACAAAAATTGAAACAAGAATAAAACTCTAATTTAATTTACACAAAAAATAAAATTAAAATTAATTAATTAAAATGAGAGTATTTTAGATATAAAATGTTATTAAAGTTTCAGTCTCTATTTCTAAAAATATCAGTCCCCTGTGTCCCTACATTTTGGAGGCACTGAAATACTGAAACTTTGAAGAAAGAGACAGAAATTTTAGTATCAATCTTTGAGCTAACAAATATGATACTTTGTCTCAGTCTCTTAATCTCTGTCTCAGTACTGCAAAATAACCGCTATTTAAGAGATCCTTTTGCTACATAGTTGATACACTCAAATAAGATTTACCACTTACACATGTTAACATGTCATTGACCAGTCAAATATTAGTCACACTTACTTGGGAGTGGATCCTCTCCAGTGGAAAAAAAAACTGGATGATATCCAGTGGAAGATCTCACCCTTCATTGCATTCTCTTTCTTATTTATTTCTGGTCCCACTTATAGAATTAAAAGTGGAAGATTACACTTTATTCTCTCCGGTGACAAAAAAATGGAGAGGATCCATTTCCCACTTACTTAGCCACCTAAAATCATGCCACCAGAAAACTCACCTATAATATATATGTGAAGCAAATTACATTTTTACACTGTATTATAAAAGTATGTAGGTTTGACCCCAAAAAAAATATATGTCGATTATATATACTCTAGGATGAATTCTAATATTTATAATTACGGTGGTTATTATATGCATATTGTTAAAACTAAAGTTGCAATTTTTAATATTTTGGTACCATTTTTTTAATAATATTTTTTTAGTTAATATTTAATTTGGTCTTTTGATTTGTGCGCAAACTTTAATTTAATCTTTAAAGTTTCAATTGCTTTTATTTAGTTTACAAATTTTATAAACTTGACTTACAATAATTTTTGAGATAATTTTTGACACACAAATATTAATTGAGCGTTAATATAGACTGTCAGATACTATGGTGGAATTTGTAAAATAATATCATTTTAATTTTGGTGCTCAAATAGCTCAAAAATAATGCTAAAACACTTATTTTAGAAGAAAAAGTTTCAATAAACACCACTTACAAAATTATTTTTAGCTATTTGAGTGTCAAAATAAAAATAATATCATTTTATAGAGTGCAACGTAGTATCTTACTGCCTATATCTATTAACATCTGTAGGTCGAAAATTATTCTAAAGACTAATAAGAGATACATTCGTAAAGTTTGAGGACTAATAATATTACTTCAATATTTTTTAAAAAATATTGCCAAACAATAAAAAATATTAATATAATTTTAATAATACTTTTTGAAACATCAAAATTCAAAAGACATCTTAAATATTTTATGAGTAAATTTGTCAATATTTAAAATTTTTATGAATAAAATAATAGGTTACTCAAATAAAAAAGAATAACTATCATAATTTTAATTATTATCATTGTCCAAAATAGAAAGGGAAAGTATTTGCGGTGACTAAATAAACGACAACATAAAGGAGGAGAGAAAGTCTGACACGAAGTCCATAAAACTATAACCACGTGTACTTATTTCCGCACAACACTTAGATAGCATAGGCATACTAGAAGCAGGTCTCATAGTATGGGTGACGTTTGATAAATGCATTGAAAAAGAGAGAACAAATAAAAAAGTGCGTTTGACTTTTTTAAATGTTTTATTTGTATGTTTGGCAAATTTTTACTTCTATTAATCAAGTGAGATTTTTTTTATTAACCTTACTTTTTATTTTTTTTATTAAAAAGATATCGATAACCATTAGCTTGATGATTTTAGAGTAGTTCTTTCTAATTTTTCGTAATTTTTGGTTTTAAAATTTTTTTCATTAAAATTATTCAAATTTATTTTAATTACTAGAAAGGTGAATATTTTAATTTTTTTATTATTTTTAGTATTTTTTTTATATTTTAATTTTTATATTTTTTTATTCATATAATATATATTATTTTTATAGAATTTTTATTGTTTTTATCTGTATGAGTTTTTTTTCTATTTTTTATGTACTCTATTTTCGTTTTGTATAAAAAAATTATTTTTTATTTGATTTTATAAAATTTGTAATTATAATTATTACATGTTACTGATGGTTTATCAGTGGCTAAGAGAGGGGGTTAAATCTTAGCCCCTTTTTTGCTTAGTAGCACTTGCTGTCTTTTAGAACACTTGAGGAGATATTTTTGTTTTTGTCTCGTGCCTAGTCAAGAGACTTTTTCTTTTTGTTTCGTAAGCAGTCAGAAGATATTTTTCAATTTTGTCTCCTATACAACAGAATCAGAAATAGAGTAGAAGAGAAAGAAAATCACACCAAGATGTATCATGGTTCAGCTGCTAACTGCAATGCAGCCTACATCCAGTCTCCATCACAACAATGATGGAATTTTACTATAATCATGATTACATACACCAATTCTCCTTAGAAACTACCCTTCCTATCTGGGACAAGTCCAGAATCTAGTCCCAATCCTGAATTTGACTTGGTCACCTACCAAGCTTTCAACTGCTAAGTGCTAACCCAACTTGCAAGGGGATTCCCACAGAATCATGAAACACAACATAGATGTACAAATGACCTCTAAGGACATCTATGGCTTTTTCTTTTAATTTTGTGCACTTTGCCTTTTTTCACTCTATGTCTTTTTCTTACAAACCTCACTGTTTGTCTTTTTCCATGAGACTTAAGACAGACAAAATTAAACAGAAAAATACAAAATGAAGAACATTGAAGGAGAAGAACTTCTGTTAGTTTAGGTAGTTACGTGAACACTGTGCTTTCACTCTTTTCCTTACTTCAAGCCCTGTCTATTCTCCCTTATTTATAGAAGGGAAAGCCTCGACGGTTGAAACTGTTGGACCAAGCTAAACTTCTTCTTCTTCATGCAAAACCGGTTCAGCCAGATTGAGAGAGTACCGGTTCGGCCAGAGAGAGAGAGTAGAGGAAATCGAATGTAAAACCCAACATGCAATTACCTCTGTGTCTTCCCTTGTCACCAATATTCATCAATCCGGGCCTTCCATCTTGACTTGCACTCCAAGAAGAATTCCTAGCCCTTGATGCGTTCTTGATGATGATAGCTCTATCTGCTCTAACTTCTGCCTCTTCCATCACGTAGCTACTGTAGCTACCTCCTGTGGTGGTTGATCAAAAGCAGAGACGAGCCATGCCTCCAAGGATCTTCTTCCTCTGACCGAATGGATCTTCTTCCATTTTAGGTTATGGAGAGCTTAAGCTTATTTCACCACATCTTACCTTTTGTGGTAAAGATCTTAGCCACTCCATACCTCAGATTTTCTTTTTCTTGATGCCATCAGCATAATAGCTCTTTGCTTGTGCCTAGCTTCATCACTTCATTCTCTGATAGCTTGTTTCTTCATTTTTCTTTCTGACAGAGAAGTGACCGAAAGTTTGAGAGAGAAGAGAGAGTAGAAAGAAACGCATTCAATGGATTTGAACAAATGAATTAATTTTACTTTCCTCTTGTTTTGAGTGGCGTGGATCATCATTAAGTTGCCATCAAATCAATTTCTCTTTCTCTTTCATAGTCTCAATATCTGCATTAACTCCTCTTAATAAAAATTTAAATTCCATCAAGTAAGGGGTGTGAAATCCGTTGGAAGCATGCAGCAGTTTAAGAAAAATGGATTTCATCCTGTTAAATGAGTAAAGAAAAATATTGTGCCCCATTTTCTTTTCTTTGATTTCGGACCAAGCTAGTGGATCTTTTCTTTAAAGTTGATTTGGGCTAATAATTAAATTTGGCCCAATAAGACTAATAATAATTCAGCCACAACATTTAACATTTTTATAACCAAGGCTGATTCTCTTTCAACATCTTGGGCTTTTTTTTCGGCCCAATAGTAAAATCTGCACAACAAAATTATTTAATTAACACATATGAACCAAAATTAAATTAATAATTTTGCAATTAATTATATTAATAATGTTTAATCATCACTAATTTAATTTAGAGTTTTCCAAACTCATCAGTTACATTTATTATCAAAATTTTGTATAATATAAATTGATCCTATAAAAAAGGACAAAATAAATAAAAAATTAATTATAAATAATAATAAAATCATAAATAATGAAAATTTATAGTTTAAAATAAAGCTAAATTAAAGAGTACTGATAATACTAAAAAGATAATAAAATATTTTTTTATTTGACATTATAAAATTTATAATACTCTCTTTTATATTTTTATTTTTTATTATATTTATTTTATTTATATGATAAATAATATTTATATTATTTTTGTTAATGTTCTAATTTTTTATATATATTGTTATTTTTTGTAATTCTTATTTTTTTTTGTTCATATTAATTTTTTTTATCATTTATTGTTCTTTATGTCTAATATTTTTGTTTTGGTTAAATTTTTTTATTTTTTATTCCGTTATGTAATATTTATAATTATAATGCTCATATATTATGTTTTATTATAATTTTTTATAATATAGATTATGATCCTATTTAAAAGATAAATTAAATAAAAAATTATTCATAGATAATAAAATATATTTTTTATTTTTAATATAAAATATATTTTGTTAATTTTCATATATGTTACTTTAATTTAGTAAGTAAATATTAATTTTATTATAAAATTAATTAATAATATTGAAATATCTAAATTAAGATGATAGAATAATATAAAAAATATTTAAATTGATGTCTTTTTATTAATTTTTCATCTAAAAGTAATTTTAAATAGTACAATTTAAACAATATTTATTTTACTATCATTTATTTTGATATAAAAATTGTCAAACATAAATTCCGTTACAAACTTATTTTTCATCAAAATCAATTTTATACAAACTTTCATTTACAAATTGTAATCCAAACACACACTATATCTCATTTTATAATTACTTATACAAATTTGGTTTAAATAAATTTGGATTGGATATTGTAAAATTAAAAGCAAAAAGGATTAAATCAACGAGAATAGGAACAATTTTTTTTTTTCGTCGGATAACAAAAATCATCTATACTACTAATCACTTTTTCTGAAGGAAAAAATTGGGTTATGTAGCAAACTTATGCCGAATTAATCGCTGATTAGACTAGTATCCCTCTCAAATTATATCTTGGGTCTTTCTGACATAAATGAACTATCAGTAATTAACTAATGAACATAAATAGGGTTCCAAGATTTCACACAAAGTAAAATCAAAATCTCATGAGTTAAATATAGAATCCTTTCTAGTGTGTGCAGTGTAAGATCTAAAAAAAATAAAATCAAAATTAAGATATAAGCTTAGACCCCCCAAAAAAAGCATAAAGATACCTTTGTTCAATCTTATAGCTTGAAGAGTGAAAAACTATACAAAATCATCAAAAAGAAAGAAGAAAAAAAAAAGCATAATCCAACATAACCTATATACATGACTTCCTAAAATGCTATAGTGCCATTAGCATTGCCTTCTAATATGATACACTATAGCACAAAAATATACCATGACTTCCGTTTAAAAAGATCCATTCAAAAAACATAGGATAGAAAATTAGAACTTAGAAGCCATGACATGTTAGCAGATGCAATGGTCAACAGTAGTGAAATGCCATCCTGAAAACTAATAATTTTTCAGTTATCTAACGTTTAAATAGTCAAATTGGTCCCTCAGATTTCACTCGCCAGTTAAACTAATCTTCTAAATTTCCACTGAATCAAATTGATTCTCCAAATTTACCAAAATCAACCACATTCGTCATTGTCTAAAGTGATATAAGAAACCAACGTGATTTGCATTGAGAAATTTGAAAAACCAATTTGATTTAGTGAAATTTAAAAGACCAATTTGTCCATTTACTCATCACCTATAGTTATAAAGTGAGAGAAATGTTTTTTCAAGTTGCAAAAAACAATGCGCTCCTTTCTCTCATTATAACAGTAGACAATTATAGATAACTGACTTATCAAAATAGCATTTCTCCATCAAAAAAATCATTGACAAGAAAACATCAAAATAGTCAATGTACTCAAAAAGGGACTGACTTCGCTATTCAGCATTTATTCTTGGTGCAGCGAGTCAATTTCCAGTTGGTCTTTTCCGACTTAGATTTCTTGTTCTTGGGTAGGAATGCTTCATCATCTGATTCATCACTGTCATCGTGCTTCTTCTTACCGCGTTTCTTCTCGGCTTCTCCACAAATCACAATTTTGCTCTCATCTTTCTCCTCTACAGGCGCAGATGTCTCCTTGGGCTTCCATATGAACAGAGATCTGAATAACAAACCAGACTCAGAACACCATGGTTTTACAGCTTTTTTTCACACATTATTGGTAACACTAATGATCTATCATTAACAGAATATCAGATCAAGTTATGTATGTACCATGTCAGAATTGATTATAGTATCACCAGTTTCAATGTTCATAATAATTTATGGTCCTAAAAGCACTTGTCAAAGACCAGTTATAAGGGTCTATTTGGTTTCTATTTTCATTTTCAATATTTTCTGCTTTCATAATTTTGTTAAAAAGTGAAACTCATTTTATTTCCTGTTTTAGCTTTATTTTTTCCAGAAAATCCTGAAAACAGAAAATACTATAAATAAAAATAGAAAATAAAAACAAAAACCAAACATGCTCTTTCAAATCATAGAAGGCCTTCAAAATTTTCTATTTGGATATGGAAAATCTCAACAGCAAAGGTAACATGAAGTTTGTCATGGATAAAATGGAGGGAAAAAAAATCACAAGCATCATTATCCAGTTCTCTAGGACTGATTAAAAAGAAAATTCAAACCTTGAACTTCCAGATGCTAGGATATCATCGCGTGGGTGTAACTTATTCACTGGAGTGATGGTTGTGATGTTTGGATCCATGACTTCAGCTACCAATTGTCCGGTACTGGTATCTATAAAATCAATGGGATGTAAGGCAGCTCCATTATAGTTCTCGCTTATATAACGACCAATGACAGCAAGCGATTCCGATGGATCCTGCAATTACACACATGCCGTTGCCCATTGTCCCTAAGCAACTTAAAAAATAAAACACTATAAACAACTAGCACAAACTTTAACTTTAAAATAATAATACCTTTGGATCCCATTCAGCTTTAAAAGGGGTCAAGTAACGATTGAAATCATTACTGTGAACAATTTCTCGGCTGGGGGAGTCCATATTTCCAAAGATTGAATCCCAAATACGAAGACGGTTGTCTTGTGATGTGGTAAGAATTTTGCACCCAGACACTGGAGAGAAATAGGCTGAGTTGACTACACCGCCGTGCTTAAGTTCATATATGGATGATTTTGGTTCTATTCGACGAATATCCCAAATACGAGCCTAAAAAGAGAGGCCATTACATGTTTTAAATACTAGTATATATACAGTGAGCACCGAGCATCAGACTTACATTTTTTAACTGAATAACTTTTGTATGGACAAGAGTAAGGACTCACAAAATGATCATTTCCACAACTCAATAGGAGGTCTGGCTGAACTGGGTTGCAATGGAGACCAACTACCTTTCGACCTTTTTTATGGATCAAAATTGCATCACTAGTCTTGTGGTTAGAGCGAGTGTCAACCCTGTAAATGCCACAGGTGGCTACGGATTAAAGATACATAGCTACAGATTAAAAGGAAACAAAATTTTTTTCCCTATTCAAGAAAAATAATGACATGATAATACAAAAAGAAAACTTTCATATTAGGAACAAATTCAGGCTCTGGTGGATGCAAATATCGAGTACTTTATTATTTACCTTACGAATAAGCCATAACATAAGCTTACCATGTGTGATGTACGCATTCATTACTTTGTTATTAAGTGATACTAATGCCTAACAAGAATGGATATCTCTTCATAAAATTAAAAACTTTAGGAAATAAAATACCAACCCAGGTTACTTACATGTGAAGAAAGCCAAAGCTATCGGCAGCAAGCACAAGACCCTTTTCAAAGTTAATATCCATGCCATAGAGCATTTTCCAAGTGTTTGGACCCTAAACAAAACATTATAAAAAAACGTTGTAAATAGACAAGAAAAACTTTAGGGAAACTTCAATGAATGGCCATTCCTAACTTTTTTTCTATTTTCTACCACTCTTTTTTCTTGCCAAAACTACCCAGAAGTAAAATTAAAGTAAAACAACTTGCTACAAGCCTACAACCATTCCAATTAAAAGCAGAAAATTAAAGCAGGCCAAAACAAAAACCCACACATTGAGCACATCATAGTCAAGAAGTTAAACCAGACATATCAGAAATGAAAAATGTTACCTGCCATCCATCAGGGTTCAGGTTCAATGGACAGGATGATATTCCAGTCTCCATGTCAGAATAACTAATTGTTCCATCCGAGGATGCAGAATAGACCATGCAATCATTTCTAGGATCAAACCTACGAAATTTTCCATATTGAGAATCAGATTCTGAGTTCACAGATACAAATAAATGCAACTTACTTCATGTTTTGATAAAGCAACTTACTTCATGTTATTCAGAATACAAGAATGTATGTTACCATAGACCATCCTCTCATGTACTTTCTGAAAATCCCAAACTCCAAGTTGTCCTTTCTTTAGGGTCAAAGAAGGAAAAGCACAATCAGTGGTGTTAAACGAAGGCAAACTGGAAACTAATCTGGACTAACATAATGAGAATGTAATTTATTATAATTACCTTATCTCCAGATAAAAGGATGTTATTTTTTGTCGGGTGGAACTCCAAACAAGTTACACGTCTACTGTGATATCTAATAACGGCACAATTCACTTGATCTGGGATCACATATTTGGGCTTGATCTATTGCATAATGCATATAACGAAGAAAATCTTGTAAGATACAGCTGTGCCATATAAATAACCATAACAATGAAAACACATTCATGTAAAATTATTAGCAAAACCCAATGATTCATCTCAACCATGTAAACTTCATAGAATCCTACAATGGCTAACTAAGCAGATGAACTTAACACTAATAGCTTAGAAGCAAGTAAACTGAAAAAGGCTAAGCCTAAAAGTACAAAATCTACTTGGTTAATTAATTAGGCTGTGCATGGGGTAAATGCCATTATACCATCAAATCAATGGCTTAAAAAATAAATTACAATACCACTGCATAGACAGGCAAAAGAGTAAGGCGCTTAGAAAACTTCTAGTTGTTTTGCTATTTGGTTAGAGGAACTCTTATCCTCTATCTTCTATGATTCTTCCATTTGTCTCAATGAAATTCTTCTTATCAAAAAAGAAAAAACAAAAAAAAGCTCAGACTTACCGAAGGAACAGAAGGTTTTAGCTGGCGTTCAAACACATACTCCAATGGTTTACGTGTCTTTTTGCGAGGTGCCGGAATAACTCCATACTCAGTGGTCACCCGATGAGGGCAAGTCAAAGTGGTATGTCCTCCAATTCAAAAGATCACAGCAAATGAAGAACATTAACAAAGAAGTACCAATAAATTAGAGAAATTAACAAGTTGTTATCATGCCAGAGTGGAAATGGAAACAATGTCACAAAAACGAGCATCCCACAATAAATGGATATTTAGGGGGAAAACATTCTTAAACGATCAAAGCTTTTAAGATTTAACATAAAATATCCTCTACATATATGAATACCTCAATGCTCACTCATACTCATTGAAGTATATGGTAGCAGTGGCATACATGTTATACTCCTGATGATGTCACTAAGTAAAACAAATACTTTTCTTGATTAAAACTTAAAAACAACAGCGAAAAATAGAACCCCCTCTCCTCTCTCGATGAAAAAAAAAGGGCATTTTGATGCATTTTGGTAATCACTATCAGTTTAAGCATTCCATGACCATATTCACTATCACTATAACTAAATTTTAGTATTAAAGTGTTAAACAAACTTTTTAAAGAAATTAAAACAAAGGAGTCCTATATAGAACAACAATACAAAGCAATGAGCAGAATATAACAGTTAGTTAGTTAGTTACTTACTTACTTACCAGGCATTTTACAGAGAAAGCAAGGCTTCATAGGGCAATCAATATAAGTAGCACCCTTGAACCCCGCTTCATGTCCAGGCTTCTTACACACCTATAAAAACAATCAACATTGACTTTTTTGTTTTTAACCAAAACAGCAACGAACATCATGAACTTAAAAAAACTAAATAATATAAAACTTCAACCTTGCAAACTTTTTTGAGAGTGATAGTGATCGGTGCTTTCCCTTTCCTCTTACAATCCAAACCCACTTCCAACCTCTCCGCGTTCCCATTCCCAGCAACATTAACATCATTGTCCTCCTCCTCCTCCTCTTCTTCTTCTTCTTCTTCTTGAAGTGATTCTGGCCCTTCCTCTTCTTCTTCTGAGGAACTGTGTTCAGTGTCGGAATCCCTCTCAATGATGACCTTCGGGAAGAAAGCTTTTCTAGTTATGGGTGCCATTGGCGGTTGAGAAAAAAGGACCAACCTTTTCTTTCTGTTGTTTGGGGGGAAAACAGAGTTGTAGAGAGTACGATACAGAATAAGCGAAAGAGAATGAAAGGTTTTTGAGCCTTTCGAGGGAAGACACGGAGGGTGGACTTTGACGACTTGGTTTTGTTGGTTTTGGAGTAACGCACGTCACGCTTTATTTAAATTACGGAAATGCCCCAAGGATTCTTGTCTTCCATTTCTTCCATCACCTCTGTAAGGACAAATTCGGAAACTACGCCGTTGTTTAGTTGAAAGGGAAACTTCAATAAAGTATTGGAAAGTTTTCAAATGGTCCGGACTATTTTTTTTGGAACTCCGATGATTCATGTACGGTAAGGTAGCAGGTGTTGTTTTTGTCTTGTAGCATGCAGTGAAATATGTAAATATTTCTGTAATAAAGTAAAAATTGAAGATAGGGGCAGTGATCCATGATCAGCTTAAAGCATAAAGGAAGTCAAGTTGCAGCTGAGCCAGTTGGATGAAAAATTGTATTCTTTGGACCCGCAAGAACATAATTGGCTGAATTTGGGCTTGTATTAAATTTTGGATTGGTTTTCTATTATGGGCCTTTTTGTTACTGTTGGATTGTTGGAATAGCGATGGTTATAGTGATGCAGTTAGGAAAAGAAACTGAAGCCCGTGATGAAAATGGTCCATGGAGGGAAGTTAGTGCAACGAAAATAGTTTATTTTTAAAACACAAAAATATTTTTAAAAGTTTATTTTTATTAAAAATATCAATAAAATTTATTTTTTCTATTTTTTAAAATATGTTTATTCTTAAAATAATATTAAACATATTTTTTTTAAATAATAAATTAAAATAATACAACATATATGATAATTATTAGTTGAAATAAAACATAAAAAGAATATTTATTTATTTATTTCTTTATTTTTGCGGATACGCGGATATGCGGATATCTACACAAAATCCGCAATCTGATCCGATTCGATAGACTTGCGGATTAGATCCATATCCACAATTTTTGGATCGAATTTGGATAAACACAGTGGATATGCAGATCGGATCCAATCCATGAACACCCTTATTTTAGACTATAAAATCTATCCAATTTTTTATTAGTAGATAAACTCTTAGCTATTATAATTATGGTTAACTTAATCACCATAGTCATAACTTTATACTAAGAGTTTAATTTTAATATATTAAGTGTGTAAAAGAGTTTTATACAGTTATGTAATTACATTCGTTATTTTGGATGATTATTTATGTGATTAATATGAAAGATAATTATTTTTATCGATGTAGTGTTATGTAATTGAATATACGTATAAAGCTACTTTACACTGACAATACATTAAAATTAAATTCTTATACCTGAAAAATAAGAAAGATCGTAACCTTAAAAAAAAAAACTAATTTGTAAGTTCAGAAACATATAAAACTAAGGCAAAACATATAAAACTAAGGGCATGAATAAGTTATAGGAAGACTTTCACATGTATCAGGCAACTTTACTGTCATATTGCTATGCCATGTACGGCTAAGTGTGTGTTTGGATTACATTTTGCAAATGAAAATTTACATAAAATTGATTTTGTAAAATTGATTTTGATGAAAAGTAAGTTTGGGTTAACGTGATTTTTGTTTGGTAAATTGATTGTAGTAAAATAAATGTTGTTTGGATTATACTACTCAAAATTACTGTTAGATGAAAAATTACTAAAAAGACATCAATTCAAATAATTTTTTTATATATGCAAAATCAGAATACTAACAAAAATAATATAAAAAATATTTATCATATAAATAAAATAAATACAATAAAAAATAAAAATATAAAAGAGAGTACTATAAATTTTATAATGTCAAACAAAAAAAAATATTCTATAATTTTTCTAGTACTGTTAGTACTCTTTAATTTAGTATTATTTTTTATTATAAATTTTCATTATTTATGGTTTTGTTGTTACTTATAATTAATTTTTTATTTATTTTGTCATTTTTTATAGGATCATAATTTATATTATACAAAATTTTGATAATAAACGTAGTATATAATAATTACCATTACAAATTATACAAAGTCAGAATAAAAAATAAAAAAAATTAATACAAAACAAAAATAGAGTACTTCAAAGAATAGAAAAAAATCATACACATCAAAAATAATAAAAATTCCATAAAATCAACAACATATATCATATGAATAAAAAAATATAATAAAAAGTAAATAAAATTCGTATGAATAAAATTAAATAAAAAAAATTTCATACACAACATAAATATAATGCAGAAAAGGATAGAAAAAAAAGAATTCATATAAAAAAATAATAAAAATATCATAAAAAAAATCAGCAACATTTGTCATATGAATAAAAGAAATACAATAAAATAAATAAAAAAGCCAAACAAAAATAAAAAAAAAAAGATTTCATAAAAAAACATACATATAAAAAATAGTATAATAAATGATAAAAAAAACTCATAAAAACATAACATGAGAAACCAGAATACTACACAAATAATATAAAAATATTTATCATATAAATAAAAAATATAATAAAAAAATAAGTAAAAAATACAATAAAAAATATAAAATTTAAAATATAAAAATGAGTATTAAAAATAATAAAAAATTAAAATATTCAATTTGCTAGTGATTAAAACAAATTTGAACTATTTTAATGAAAAAAAATTGGAACGAAGAACTATGAAAAAGTAAGAAGAACTACAAAGAATTATTGTGAAAGTAATAGTTACTAGTATCTTTTTATAGAAGAAAATGAAGGGTAGGGTTAGTAAAAAAAATAAAATTTCACCTAATTTTTCAAAGACAACAAGCAACCATGAACGTAAAATGCAGAAGTTACAAATTTTAGCTTCTCCTGAACGTGCGTTTAGAAGCAGAATTAATTCTGCGTTCAGGAAGATAAAAATGGTCAAACAAAAAAGTGAAACTTTTAAGAAGCTCAAATGTGCTTCTCTCTTTCCCAACATGTTTGCCAAACACACCCTAAGTAGTAAGTTTATAGTTTGTCTTGTAGCAAGAATGAGAATTACAAAAGAACTCTTAAAATGGTAGATGAAAAGACGAAAATACTCATAAATAGTAGCCGCTAGGATAGGTAGCTAAGATGGGGAGGATCAAAGTTACTGGACTGCGCCTTTATAGAGTCAGAGTGCAGTAAATGACAAAAAATTAAAATTTTGGTACTACTTATAATTAATATATTAAATCTATAATATTTTTAATTTTAATTTTTTATTATAATGAACTTATTCTAAGAACACTTTATATTCGTATAATAATAAAAATATTAATTTTTATGTATTTAACACATTAAAAATATAAAATAAATTATATTTTCGATAACTTTTAATGAAATATATTTTTTGTCCAATTTTAATTAAAATATTTTTTGCATACATAAAACAAAGAAGAGTACTTAATCTTATTTTAAAAATTGACAAAAACAAAATAATATATTTTAGAGTAAAGTATTATTTTTGTTTCCAACGTTTAGGGTAAGTTCTAAAGTTGTTTTGAATCGTCGTATTTAAGTCTTTAACGTTTTAAAATTGGCTCAACGTTAACCTACCGTTAGAGATCCGTTAACAGAATTGACGGCAGGACAAATTAAGACGATTTTGAAACGTTAGATACTTAAATAGAACGAAAATGTTGGGGACAAAAACGATAGATAGGAATAAATTTTAATTTTATCTTTCAATAATTTTAAATTTTTACTGTATATAATATTTAATTATTTTTAATCACATCTAAGTAAATTACACTTAATCACACTACTTTCATTCCAAATAATTTTTTTTATATTTTTATATTAACTTATAACTTTAAGTGTAAAATTATAAAAAAAAAACAAAGTTATTTAGAATGAAAGTAATATGATTAAGTGTAATTACTTAGATGTGATTAAAAAATAATTGAATACTATGTATAGTAAAAAATTGATATTATTGAAAGATAAAACTAAAATTTATAATAAAGTATCAGTTTTGTTCCCAACGTTTTTGTCCTATTTAAGTCCCTAATGTTTCAAAATCGTCTCAATTTTGTCTTGCCGTCAATTCTGTTAACGGTCCCTAACGGGCAGAACAACATTGAGTCAATTTTAAAACGTTAAGGACTTAAATAGGACACAATTAAAACATTAGGGACAACTTTAAAACTTATCCCAAACGTTGAGAAAAAAACTGATACTTTACTCTATATTTTATATGATAATTATTCAATCACTCATTAAAAAATTGGTATAATCGAAAAAATTACAATATACATTTTTACTAAAACTGTTTAATAAATTAAAAAATTTAGAAATAAATAATTAATAATTTAACACACATATGTAATTAAAAGTTTTTTTTGGAAAGGAGAACATGGTCCATGCTGGCCTCCTCGGTTTCGCCACTGGTGTTCGATGAAGAGAGAGATCGAATAAGAAAAATTTGGATTCTCTAAAATAAAGTGAGATCTTTTATTATTGAATGTTTTTTCTCTTATGTTTTTTCTTGATCCCACCTATAAAATAAATGGTGATAGATCATATTTTATCATCTAAAATAAAATTCAAAATTTAGAAGATCCAAATCCAAATAAGAGAGGTTGATTTGTATTCGATCTTTATGTGGATAAAAATATAAAAAATACATAATAGCTCGTGTAAATGTATAAATAACATTTTTTATTTAAGAATATATAAAAATCTGTATGTTCATCATCAGATGGAGAACTGTTCCGGGGCTTACCTAGAACAGGATGGTGGTTGGGCTTGTTTGTAAGGCTCAAGCGCTAAAGGATGGTGGCCTCCGACTTGTTTTACGTCTGGGAGTCTCGTCCGAGTTATGTATAGTGAAATTCCATCATTGTTGTGATGGAGACTGGATGTAGGCTGCACTGCACTTAGCAGCTGAACCAGGATATATCTGGGTGTAATATTCTCTCTTTTCTACTCCATTTTTGTTTCTACTGCACAGGAGCTAAAACTGAAAAATATCTCGTGCCAAGTGACGAGACAAAAATAAAAGTCTCGTGACTAGGGATGAGACAAAAATAAAAAAGTCTCCTCAAAGACCAGCAAGTGTAACTAAGCAAAAAGGGGCTAAGATTCAACCCCCTTCTCTTAGCCATTAAAAATCATCAGTGGATAACCGTCCCTTTTATCTAGGGGTTGTTGAGGTCTCCCTTCTAGAAATGAGGTAGAGATTTACGGAAGTAGTTACTCACTTAGATAAGTATGAGCTGCCTCCTTCAGTCTGTTCCGACCTCTTAAAAGAGGTTGGATAAGTGGATAAGGCCACTCTTCTTGATTGGCCCTTTTAACTTTATTGGGTCTAACTTATGTTTTGGGTTAGGGTATGAACAAGAACTATCCTAATATTGTTTCTGATCAAATTATAAAATTCTACAAATTCAAATAAATTGAATTTCACAATAATATTATACAATTAACACCACATTTATTTCGACTTGAATACTCACTTATGAGCAACACGAAACATATTAACTTCGTGTGACAGACATGTTTTTGCAAGTCTTTGTTGACGTAAACAAAGGTTTTTAAATTCAATTCATTTTAGTATCGACTTAGCGTTTAATCTTATAAACAATTCTTTTGAAGGTAGCACATTTTATAAATCATTGAATTTTAATAAATAAATATATTTTTTTTAAAAATTACTCAAGTTCTTAATAATAGAATATATTAAAATATAAATAAATAAGTAACATATAAAATAATAGTACAAAATAATTATTTTATTTATATATATTAAAAATAATTCGAATTCATCAAGTGAAATTCACTTTTTTTTTACCTGCTCTTATAAACAAATAAAAAATAACATAATTATAAATTCATTATGAGATATATATGTATATACCGTTAGATACATATAATTTTGACGTACCTAATTTTTTTATATTTAAAAATTTTTAAAAAATAATAATATTTTTTATTTTTTATTTCTATTACTAATCTTAGGTATAAATGAAACAACTAAAAAGTTTTACTGTTTTTTTTTTCATAAAAAGGATCAATTTCTGTATATAATTATACATGTAATATTTTAAATAAAAATCTATTTTAATAATATTTTTAACAAATATAGTTATTTAACATATTTTTAATAGTTATATGAAATAATCTATCATATATCGGGAATTAATATAAAATTTATTTATTTTATATTTTATTTGTTGCAATAAAAAAATATCCTAATATAAATTTTATTTGTTTTTTGGCTGGAATATAAATTTTATTTGTTAAAATAGTCACATTATATTATTGTTGCCACATATATTTAATGGTCCATCTCACATTCTTGCTCTTATATAGTAATAGTGTTACTCCTTGACCCAATCTTTGCATCGGTTCCCATGCACTCCCGCGGCTTGGTTCCAAACAATGGCTTCACAAAAAGACAAAAAAAATGCATTCAACTGCCCACTATGTAATTTTCACCAACTCTAATTTGGTTCCCGCTTCAACCTGTTAGAAGACCAGCCAACACCCTCTGTCTCCTTACTCTACCGCATAACTCTACTAATCCATCTCCACCTTTATAATTTTTTAATATATATATCAACGGCTCTGCATTATGGCATAGCAATGTACCAATAAAGTTGCCTGGCACATGTGAAAGTTTTCTTAAAGTATTACTTGTTTCTTTGGAACTACCGGTACTGTTATTTTAAATAAATAAAATAAATATAAAAAATATGGATAGACCAAAAAAAAATATAATTTTTCAGTTTTATTTCTTTTTATTGGTGATGCAAACGAAATAATTATGAAAATACTTTATTATTATCTGAATTAATTATGTTTTGAATTAATTATTTTTTGCTGTTAATTGTTTGAATTAATCTTAATTTATTTATTTTTTGAGTTAATTTTTGACTTATTATTTATTGTAATTAATTTTTTAAGTTTATTATTATCTAAATTAATTATTTTCTGAGTTAATTAATTTATATTTTTTATTTATTAGTTTAAAAATGATTAAATTTAAATATTTAAAATTATATATTAATTTTTGAACAATTTTTTTTAAATTTAAAATTTAAGTTTATAATCGGATTTATCATCGGTTAAATCCGACGATAATTATTAATTTGATTATTAATTAATAATATATTACCGTCGAATTTATTTGGAGAAAAATCCAACAGTAAAATCACAAGTAAAACTTTTTTATGGTAATTAGTGGCGGGCAAAAAAATTCGCCGGTAAATAATTACCAACGAGGTTTATACCATCATATTTATTTTGACAGTAATTCCGATAGTAATTAAATATATTGCCGGCGAATATTTTTTATAAATTCACTGGTAAATCCAATAGTACTCAATGTTTTTCTTGTAGTGAATTACCACACTTTGATTTGAACATCAAATCGTCGTCATTAAAATAATAAAATTAAAAGTATAAAAATTTAAAGGTTTAACCAGAATTGAACCAAAGTTAAACCGAATATAATAAAACAATATATTTATATATAAAATATATATATTTTTAGAAAAATTTGATTTTTTTTATTATTTAAATCAGTTAACTGTTAAAAATTTACACCAATTCGATTAATTAATAGGTTTTTTTACCCTTTTTTTTCACTAGTCCATTATCAATTGATTTTTAGTTAACCCAATTAAACCGGTCAATTTCACTCGATTCTCATAATCATGTTGTGAACGTTGTTAATACACCCTATAGGATATGTAGGATAATCCCATAGAACATGAAGCAACATTCTTCTTTTCCATGACATCTTGGACAGTTATCTTCATCTATGAAAGCTAACTAAAGGTTCTAAGCATGGTTCTGAAAATCAAACCGGACCGGCCAGTTTAATCGAATTAATCGAAAATCGGTCATCTAGTCGGTCCGAGTAAGATCAGAAACTGCCTGGTAAAAAATTGATAAAAAATTGATCGAATCGACGGTTAACCGGTGAACCGGGAGAACCGTTCGGTTTTTTAGCGATTTTTGGTTTGAAACTTAAACTGCTAAACGGCGTCGTTTTGGAGGTTAAAAAAAAGAAAGGCTAAACGCCTAAACAACGAAGCCCTAATCTCAGTCTCACCTAGAACTCCAGAAGTGAGAAGCCAGAAGAGAAATCACCCACGGACCACGATCGAGCAGCCCCTCTTCGCCACCGCATCCCACCGCCATCGCCACCGCATCCCACAGCCACAGCAGCGATGGCGTTGACCACGGCAACCACCACGGCATCCCTTCTCCCTTCTCCCTTCTCCCTCACTCTCATCAGTCTCACTCACCCAAATCCCTAACCCACTACGGCGCTACTTCCCTCTCTCTCTCAGCCAGGCGCCAGCAGCCCCTCTCTCTCAGCCAAGCACCAGCAACCCCTCTCTCTCTCAGCCAACAGCGGTCACCGCCTCCTCGTCTCCTCCTCGTCTCTCTCTCAGCTAACAACAGCAGTCTCCGGCGACCCATCGTCCGACAACCTAACCACCATTCTTACCTTTCCTTTTCTCTTCTCGCCTCTCCTCTTCCCTTCGAACGCTTCTACCCCCCACTCAGCTCTCGTCACTGCCAAAGAGAGAAGCTGAATCTCTCTATCCTGCATTGTTCTGCCGCTCACGCCACTCTCTGCGCCGCCGTGAGCTCAGTCGGCCACCACCAACTCTGGGCGGCACTACTTCTGCTCTTCTTCCCCTTTCCATTTTCCAGTCTGTCTCTGCTACATTTCAGGTCCCCTGCCTCATCCCTGCTTCCTGCTCTGTTTCTTTACTTTCTTTTATTAATTCTGTTATTAATTTTAGTTAGATTGCTGATTAATTCTGTTTGTTAGGATAGATAGATATATATGCTATTAGGTAGTTAGGTTGTGGTTAGAGGATTCTAGGCCTGATAATTGCTCCGTTCTTGATTATCCAACATGGCTTAATACTGCTTGTTTGCTGAATGATGTTGGTGTGATCATTACTGTGCTGTTTCTGTTTCATGTGACCTGATTCTACCTGCTGCCCTACTGAACTCTACTTGTAAAATTAAGTTTGATGCTGCCTCTGTACATGCAATCCATGCTTTTCTCATGTTAATTGCAATTTTTGGATTCATGTGCTTATATTTTGCTACTACTTGCTACCCAAATTTCTAGAAATTGCTCTCTTTTTAAACTTGCTACTTAAGAGTTGAACGTGGTACTTTTCAAATTCTTAATATCACTATATTTCTCTTCCTTAATGATCTATGAAGTTGTTTAGTTATAAACTTTGATATTTGAAATTGTTTGTGAACATCTAATATTAAGTTATGGATAATTTATTATGTAAAATTTTAAATTTTATTAAGTTAAAAATTATTAAATTTATATATTTAAAATTATTTTTAGATTTTTTAATAATTTTATTTAATATTTAATTAAATCGGTTAAATTCTGATTGAACCCTAATCAAACTAATAAACCATTAAATCAGTAACTTTACCGATTTATTGACCGGTCCGAATTTCGCAACCTTAATTCTAAGGCGTTGAGGAAGTTTAGTCTCCCAAATCTACTTGTAAAGTGTTCTTTTTCTCCATTTTCTATAATTTTGCGTCACATGCTGATCTAATAGATAAATTACATAAAAATATTATGTATGCATAAAAAATTAACTATCAAATTAATTACTATAAATTTATATATAGTAATTATTAGAATTTTAATATGTAATTTATATTTTAATGTATATTCTATATTAATATATTGATAATTTCAGTATACACTTGATTGGAAATTATACAACTAGTAGCCAACTAATAGAGTTACATTTTCACCATCTAATTCCACTTTTTTTCTCTTAGTTTATCTTTTGTCTTTTACGCCAAACCTTTGTGTATAATTTTTTTTCAGTGCTCTACTTCATCTTTTGCATGCACCATTTTCTTTAATTATATATATATATATTTTTTAAAAAATTTAACCTCTTATATTTTAACATATTTATCATTTTATCATCGTTTACTATATTAGAATATATGAAAATTTTAAAAGGAAAGGTCGAATAATGAACAACATTTATCGATTAAATACACAACATAGCTTTTAATTAAAAGATAGGAATGGAATTGTGAATTGTTTTGTATATGTCTTTGTGCGTGTAGATTAGTGTCATACTATACAAGTGTTGACTATTGATAATAGATATAATTAGAAACCAACTATTTATTGATAATATTATTATTGAAATTTTATTTTTAACTTGTATTATTATTCAAGCGAACATATGAAACACATACTAAAAACATCCAAAACTTCACTAACAAAATCATCAAAAGTAAAATAAACTATCCAGTGATAATTCTATTAGAAGTCATGATACTTGGACAATATGTTTGGAATTAAAGTTATAGCATTTTAATAAGTGTGTGCGAAGAAAAATGAATAAAGAAAATTTATTTTAAGAGAAAAAAAAAACTGAATTGGTTTTGAAATTGAATTATTTTGTTTGGCTTTGCTTTGGACATTTAGTTTGTAACTAAAATAGCGTAACCAATTATTTTGTTTTGTAACTATGGCTTAAGAATGAATAACATTGTGCTATAATGGAAAAGAGTTTATGAAAAGCGTATGATTTCCAAATTAAATTTATCTTTATTTTTCTATAGGCAACAAGCCAACAATTATCTGAGGATATCAGAGAATTGGTTCATCATATTTGAATGAAAAGCAACAGCATTTCACATGCATGTTTGTTGATTCTAATAGACTATAGCAATATGAATATGCATAATAAAGCTCACATCTCATGAGATTATATACTCATGTATCTTGTGGGTGAATGTAACCTTCTAACTCATAGATATCAAATTCTTAGCTGGTTGGGGGGATTCTGATTATGTATGAGAGGAGGATCCATTCCCAACCAATAAGTCTGAAGGTCTGATCCCTTTTAATTTTACACTTTATTTATATTTAGTATGTTATCATTACTATATTTTTGAGCCAAAATATTAGCCAACATTTTGTAAGTGTTCTCTTTGATCAATTAGGTGAAGAATAGGATATTGAGATACAAAATTCTTTTTGATAGATAAAATATAGATAAAGTTATTATATTTTACGATACTAAATTAGTGTATTTTGTGTCTTTACTATAAAAAAGAATGGACACAGAGACATTGGACAAAGACACAATTTATTTTTTTTTCTTTTATTATTATCATTATTAATTTTTTATAATTATATTTTTTCATTTTATTTTTCTTTTTAAATTTTGTATAAAGAAAAAATAAAGATAAATTAAACTTTTTATTATTTATTCTACCTTATATTCAGTTTATCATCAAATAAAATAAAAAAATATTAATTTTTGTGTTTCTATTTTTTTAGTGTTTCTATTTTTTTAGTGTCTCAATATCCTATTTTATCCTATACTCAAAACTACTCAGAACAAGCACAACTTTAAAGAATAAATTAAAAAACGTATAAATAGACAATATTTAGAGTTGCTTTCAAATTTTTAATAAGCTTCTTACCATAAATATTGTCTAAAATAAATCAATATATTTCTACTAAAATTTCAATTTTTTTTCCAAATATTAAAAAAAATTATTTTTCCTCTTTAACTTAAAAAAATAATCACAAAATACATTCATCACCTTCATAACCACTTTACTAAGATTTCAAAATCAAAATCCTATAACTAACTCTAACTCCAATTAAATGGAAATGAATCCTTCAACCACCAAACGACTTTGTTCTCTTTTAACTTGTCAAGAAGCTTTTCAAGGGAATCTCTTTCCATTATCACATTGAGACTACTACTTTTGAGCTACAAACAAGAGGTACGACTGTGCCAAAATAAGAGGCACAACGGTTCGGACATGAAACTGAGGTTTCGGGGTAAGGTTATGTTTTGGGTAGGGTTATGATATAATTTAAATAGATATGGTGATGAATAAAAGGAATGGTGGATTAGTATAAGTTGAAAACCTAGAGAACTAAATTTGGTCACTGAAATTGAGAAGTTTTGCTGCAAAATTTTTTAAATTGTTTGGACAACAACTTAAAACGAAAACTGGGAATAATTTGGACATGATTTTTAAATCAACCCATTTTTTTAACAACTTTCTATAAGTCAAAATTATCCTATAAAAATTTCAGAAAATTTGGCCTAGTGATTTGGAAGATATGAATTTTTGAAGTTTAGTAGTTGTTGCAGAATTTTCTGATTCTGCAATACCAACTTTCAAACGCTATCACTTTTGATTTAAACAAAATTTTGAGTTACTTCTAAAAGGATTTTAAAGATCTATCAGTCTATTTAAGTGAATACAAATTTCATGTCCATATCTATTTTGTAGACTTAAATAAGTCACTTGAAAGATGGGTTGTTTGCTGAAAACTCTGAACTGGTTTATGAAAATAGGACACCACTTCCAATTGCCAATTAATTAATCAAAATGAAGTGATATGAACCTGAAACTTGTGTATTCTTAAACTTGGGGTGTTACAAATGACCGCGATCCATGGTGTTGGATATGGATTAGAGGAGATTAATTGACCACGATCTAATCACTTACAACTTTGTCATAGAATGAATCATTCATTGTTGAAGTAAACAGTAAGAAGTATTAATCCAAAAAGATAAAGCATCTCCAAAGCCTTCACTAATTTCTCTTTACTGTTTCTATATCAGTTCTTTACTGTTTTTTTTATTGTTTAGTTTTATGCGCCTGCAACAACAACAATTATCTTTCTATTGGTCTGACTAAGATCTGCAAGATAACCACTACTTGCTCAATCCAACAATTTTCGTGGGATCGACCCTCACTCACCCGAGATATTACTTGGAGGACCTAATGCACTTGACCGGTGAAGTTGTGCGAGTTCAATTTCATGCACCACGAAGCCACCAAATTCGATCCAAAAGTCTCAAATCAACTCCAACAAACACCAAAACTCAATCTAGCATCATACAACATACCAACATCAAACCTAAGGTTCACAAAAATAACTAGATACAAGGGTTTGGCGAGACCTTACCTTACCCAACGGTATTAGGGACAAAATCCAACAATATTCCAATGCTAGATCACCCCTAAACAAACAAAATCATGAAAATCTCAATCTAACAAAGCAACAACTCGAATTTGTCAAATAACAGAAAACTGGAGCTTGGGATTCGAGTTGCTTTCCATTTTGTTTAGATAGAATTGAAGAGCTCGGCGAGAACTTCCCGTGACTGCAAAGGACTCGTCAATCGGAGTTCCGAAACTCAGGTTATGGCCAAAAGAAGGAAGAAGGTGAATAGTGCAAACCCTCACCTCCACTCTTCTCACTTCAGCAGCGCCTGCTAGTAAAGAATTTTATAAAAATAGTCGTGTTATAAGTATAGCTTCTAAACTAATAGAAAATCCTTTCGTACAAACGTTTGGTTGTCACAAGTAACAAACCCAATAAAATTTATAAACCGAAGTATTCAAACCCTGGGTCGTCTTCTCAAGAAATTGCAGGGAGGTGTGTTTTATTATTGGTTATGGAAAATAGTATTTTGGATTTTGAAAAGGGTTTTGAGAAAGAGAAATGGGTCGCAGAAATTAATAAATTAATAAATAAGAAATCTCTTGGCAAGGTATGAAAACTGGAAGTCCTATCCTAGTTATCCTTATCAATGGTGATGAGAATTATATTTTTGCTCCCACTAAGTCAACCTCTAACTATGAAGGTCAGTTAAGTGGACAAATTAATTTAACACCTAAAGTCCTAGTCAACTCCTCAAGGAAAGACTAGAGTTATAGGAATCTAAATTAATCAGCAAAGATAGTAATTATCAATCACGATGAGTTTGACAACTCAAAAGTTACCAATCAATCAACAAAAGCCAAAAGGAAAAATAAATCATAAATAGAGCGAAATAATCATGAGTCTGAAATACCTCAATGTGTATTAATTAAGAAAATCATAACATGAATGGTCCATAAGCCAATTTGGCAACATAAATAATTAACAAATAAGAGAAGTCAAAATAAAGGAATGTTGAACCTGATATGAAGATGAGATAATCCTAAAATCAAGAGAAATTCTAAATCCTAATCCTAAGAGAGAGGAGAGAACCTCTCTCTCTAAAAACTACATCTAAATCCTAAAACTATGTATGAATGTATGTTGTATGATGTATCCAGTGTTGGGAATAAGACACCATTCCCCCTTGAGAAAACACCTTTGACAGAGAAATAAAATAGACACAATCACAACACAAGAATTTAACGTGGAAACTCCAATTACCGGAGAAAAAACCACGGCCGTTGTCAAATGACAACCAAAGAATATCACTATGTGAAAATTGTTACAACACATAGACTTCTTTCTCTCACCGGCACCCCAGTACACCCACACTCTCTCAAAGCAAATATCTAACTACACCTCACAACACTCTCTAATCAAAGAGTACAGAGGAAAAGAAAAATTAGATACAAGCTTAAAGTGTTTCTGACTGGTGCAAAAACAAATGGAGAACTTAGCCTCATATTTATAGCCTAGGCCACCCACTCCATTTGCCATCCTAAGCAATGTGGGACTAATTCAACCAAATCCTAACAATCTCCACCTTGATTGAAATAGTCACACATCTTCAGCTTCCATTGTCAACACCGACAATTCTTTGCTGCCATTGTCTATACCGACAATCATAGTTCAGAGAACTATCATACTCCACCATGAAAGTATACTCACTTGGAATTAGACCACTCCAAGCATTTCACCTTGGTACAGATCGAAACCTTGCTGAAAATTCATGGTGCAACTTCCAAATTGGCTTTTCCTGGAAGTTCTTCAGCCATCGACCTAACTCCGCCACACACCTTGCATCTCAACGCCAACCAATGCCCGTGTGCAATTGTGGACCCGATTGCCACAACTCATCCTTATCCATGGCAGTGTGGTAATACCATGAGGATACTTCTTGTCTTCTAGAGAACATCATCTTCTCTCATAGAGAGAGCAACCAGAGATCTTCTCCTTCAACGCCTTGTGCAAACCTGATTGTATCAACACATCCTTGACTTGTACTTGCCACAAGCCAAAATTGATTCTTCCATCAAATTTCTCTATTTCAAGCTTCACAGCACTTGAATATCCTGACATTGTTGCAACCGTATACTGGAATAGTATAACTTAACTGTAGACCGTGCACTAGGAAGGGTCCCCAGGAAAGAGAGGTGGGTCACAATGGACACACTTAAATACCAAGTCTTTCCTTAGCCAGAACCTTTCCAAACTGCACTCTCACAGAGTCACACTGCCTTCCAGCAACAACAACAGCAACCAAAGATCAACCTCAAGCCACAGGACAAAATTCTTTTCTGATGTGGAAGGTCAGACTAGGCTGCAACCACAGAGCATACTAAGAATAAATCCCACCGAACCGAAGCTCTGATACCACTTGTTGGGAATAAGACACCATTCCCCCTTGAGAAAACACCTTTGACAGAGAAATAAAATAGACACAATCACAACACAAGAATTTAACGTGGAAACTCCAATTACCGGAGAAAAAACCACGGCCGTTGTCAAATGACAACCAGAGAATATCACTATGTGAAAATTGTTACAACACATAGACTTCTTTCTCTCACCGGCACCCCAGTACACCCACACTCTCTCAAAGCAAATATCTAACTACACCTCACAACACTCTCTAATCAAAGAGTACAGAGGAAAAGAAAAATCAGATACAAGCTTAAAGTGTTTCTGACTGGTGCAAAAACAAATGGAGAACTTAGCCTCATATTTATAGCCTAGGCCACCCACTCCATTTGCCATCCTAAGCAATGTGGGACTAATTCAACCAAATCCTAACATCTAGTATATCCCCTCTATGAATGGATAGATTCCTCCATTTATAACCCTTTAATCTGTGTTCTATGGGCTTGGATCTGGGCCAAAAAGGGCCCAGAAGTCGTTGGGGCCGACTTCTACAAATTCTGCTGATCGCGCACGTCACGCGTTCGCGTGGGTCATGCGGTCGCGTCATTTGGAGTTTTGCTCTTCCACGCGGTCGCGTCAATTATGCGTCCGCGTCAGTTGTGTTTCGCACGGCACGCGTTCGCCTCATCCATGCGCTCACGTCGATTCTCTTTTGTGCGAACCACGCATTCGCGTCGTCCATGCGGACGCGTCACTGCCAGTTCCTCAAGAGACTCTAATTTGTGCTTTCCTTCCATTTTTGTATGTTTCCTTTCCATCCTTTAAGTCATTCCTGCCCTATAAAACCTGAAAGTACTCAACACACAAATCACGGCATCAAATGGTAATAAAGGATAATTAAATTTGGTAATTTTAAAGCATAGGAAACATGTTTTCTCATATGTCATATCCTAAGGAAGGAATTGTAAAACCATGCAAATTCATATGAATAAATAGGTGAAGAGTTGATAAAATCATTCAATTTAAGTACAAGATTTGTCATGAAATAGTGGTTTATCAACGCCCCTTTCTTGTTTTAGGGCTAGAAATGAGCTGCTCATTAGGATGTTTATATAACTTGGACTTGGGCCTAACTTGGGTCCAGTCTCACCCGTTAGCATTTTTAGTCCGTTTGGCCCACTTTGGGTCAAAACCTTTAAGATTAGTGTCTGATTTTCGATTCTAAATTATTTTTGTCCTTTTAAAATAATAAATTTAATTTTTAAAATCTTATTTTCCCAAAATACGCGGTACCGGACAGACTAGAGCTGGTACTACCGGCTTAAACACCGGTATGCATTTTTATAAAAAATTTTCGCAAAAGATACATTTTCTCACTTAGAAAAATTCATTGAATTCAAATTTCACCTTTTTATTTTTAAAATATCATCTCTATATTTTCAAACCTATTCTGGACAATTAAAATTATTATTTTATTAAAACGGTTAAATCGATTCTTACAAATCACCATACAAATCATGGAGAAAAAAATACTTATGATGCTCATGCATCAGTAATGTATTAAAATGTTGTTAATCTGAATAAATCCAGGTTCCAAAAAATGCAGGAAAAAAAGAATAAATTCTATAATACACCGAATTATTTTCCGAATACACAAAAAACTATTCAAATAAACACTGAATTCTGTAGATTGAATTTTTACACTACTTAAGTATTGAATTGTCTGTGTACTGTATATTTAAAATAAACAAATCCCATCAAATAATTGATAAAACTAACTTCAAACCATGGTAAATAGAACAAAACAAAAAATATAAACACTAAACCTCATTTCTATATAAAAAAGAACATTACGTAGATTACACCGAAATTGTGTCAAATAACAACGAAATGAATTCATAAAAACACCGAAAATCTATCTTATTCTCTTGAACCTCTGAATTGATAATTCATAATATGTCTATGATAATGAATGAAATTTGACTGCACCAATGAATCACCAT
The DNA here is from genome assembly GCF_003086295.3 of Arachis hypogaea. Taxonomy (NCBI): domain Eukaryota; kingdom Viridiplantae; phylum Streptophyta; class Magnoliopsida; order Fabales; family Fabaceae; genus Arachis; species Arachis hypogaea. Next base: position 28,681,284 of record NC_092042.1, on the reverse strand, counting down.
AAAAAAAGGTTCAATTGTAAAAAGTAAATCATATGTTAGCAAAATTATTAACATGCACAAACTCAATTTTTTCTTGTTTAAAGAACATCATTTTTACCTCACTTAGAGCTTTCTTTTTCTTTTTCTTTGCAACATTTGGAATCTGTTTTTCTGTGTTCGATCCCAATCTATTTTTTGGACGTCCTCTTTTTCTCACCTGTGGAGAGCTTTGAAACTCGTTAATATCTTCTAACGAAGCATCGTCATGGGATAATGAACATTTTCTTTTTCTTTTGGGTTTGTATTCTTGCATCTCAACCATAGCATTATCATAAGCACAGTGCAGAATTCCAGTCAACTCCTTAGATTCTGATGCAAATTCACAAATATTTTGTGACCGAAATACCAAATCATCAAATCTCTTACTTCTTGGCTCTAATAGAGACTCGTCGTGAATGCTCTTGATATGTGTGTCCCTCCTCTTTACATTCTTACTCAATCGTTCCAATATATATCTTGATGACATTTTATTTATGCGCTCAAAGCGTAACACGCTTAGAGAGTGATGGCATAATATCCCTCTTGACTCGAATATAAGCACTGCCATTTAACTTCAAATGATATCAAGTTGTATGTAACCATAAACTTGTTAAATATTGAGTTAGAAATCTATTCTACAACTTCATATACCATATAACCTAGAGCGGACTGCGTTGATCTTATGATGCAATTCACCTTTCCTCTAAATTGTGCTTGGAGTTTCCTGAACTTCTCGTGAGTATACACATGCTGAAATTGAGCTTCTTTTGAAGATTTTGTTACACACAGTATGTGGTGCGGAATTTATAACCCACACTTACTAACCGGCAAGTGCACCGGATCGTACCAAGTAATACCTTACGTGAGTAAGGGTCGATCCCACGAGGATTGATGGATCAAGCAACAATAGCGTTTGATAGAATTAGTTAGGCAAGCAGAAAAGGATGTTGGAAGTTCAAAAGCATTAAACAGTAATGTTAGACTTTCAGAAAGCAAAAGCAGCAATGAGATGGGAATAAAATATGTAGAAAATAGTTAAGGCTTCAGAGTTATCTATTTTTCCGGATTAACTTTTCTTACTAACTATTTTAATTATGTAGGATTTAATTTATGGCAAAATATATGTGACTAGACCCTAATTCCTTAGACCTTCCTAGTCTCATCTAAAATTTATTAACTGCCAATTTCTTGGTCAATTAATTCCAATTAGAGGGTAAAAATCAATTTTCAGTTTTCATGCCACAAAAACTCTAATTACCCAAAAATAAGGGGATTATATGTCACGTATCCCCTTAAATCCAAATAATTAAAATTTAGGAGAATATGTTTTCAAGCTATTGTTCAAGTATAGAGTTTTTCCAAGTTATACAAAAACTCAAATAGAAAGAGGGTCATACTTCCGTTCCACCCAAATTCATAATATAAAGAACGAAAATAATTCTAAAATATAAATCCAAAACATAAATTAAAATAGAAAAAGTAATAAAATCAATCCATACAAATAGACAGAGCTCCTAACCTTAACAATGGAAGATTAGTGGCTCATGGTTCAGAATAGAAAATAAATAAGGGTTCAGGTAACAAAATGTATTCCCAATGATGGGATCCAATCCCCCAATGAAGTCTCCCAATAGAAGATAAGTCTCCCCCTTTTTATAACTAATCCGAATTAATTTAAAATTTAATTATCTAAAAATAAAAATAATATCTTTTCTTAAAAGATAAGATTTGAATTTAAATTTGAATTAATTAACAGATTTTCAGTTGATGGGTGTGGACCACTTGCTTTGTCCATTCTGCAGCTTCTAATCTGTGTTTTCTGGGCTGGAAAGTGGGTCAAAACAGCCCAGAATTCGTAACCAGCGTCATTTGTATTTTTGCAGATCGCGCATGTGACGCGTTCGTGTCGTCCACGCGCTCGCGTCATTTGTGCAGATTTCAGTCCACGTGTTCGCGTCAGGCACGCGATCGCGTCATTGTAATTTCTCCATTCTGCGCGGTCGCGTGAGCCATGCGTCCGCGTCGGTTTTCGCTGGTCATCTTTTTTGGTTTCTTCTTTTTCTCTGCAGAAACTTCATCAAATCCTTCCGAATGCTACCTAAAATAAATAAAATTGCGCAAAACTCAAAATAGCATCTATAGTGGCTAAAATATAATTAATTCTTAATTAAACTCAACAAATTAAGTGCAAATTCACTAGGAAAAGATAGATAAGATGCTCACGCATCAGTATGACGGTATGAAATCTACAGCATCCGATTCTCTCTCTGCTCTCTACTTCCTAGGCAATTATCATATTGTTTGACGAATTGGAAAAGTGAAATATTGCGTGTAATCAACTTATTAAAAAAGCATGCATGCTCTCACTCCTTTGTGTGCTTTTCATCCTGACCCATAAGTGTGATCGAGATAAACTAGAATCCATAAATGACGACCTTTGAAAAGCTCTAAAAAAACCAGAAAATACCTAAATCAGAACCAAAATACACCAAAAGACATACAGTTTGACACCTCTACTGCACAAGAAAAATACATAAATATTCACACACTAAAAGTAACAACATCAGTTAATCCTAATAAAGACACAATTACCTGAAAGCCACTTGTTGTCCTCAACACCATACTTCATCAGAAAATCATTCCAATTCCCATCAAATGATTCTTTTGTAAAAGAGTTCCAAACAACATGACTCATCTCATGTTCAATTTCTTTGTGTCGCTTGTAGCCATTTAATTTACTTGGGATCTTATTCATGATATGTCAAATATACCACCGGTGAATTGTTGTGGGCATACAAGTCTCAATAGCCCTTTACAACTCTATGCGTTGATCAGTAAGAATACTTTTCGGAGCATTTTCTCTTCTGCAACGAAGCCAACATTCAAATATCCATTTGAATGATTGAATATCCTCATTTTTCATCAAAGCACTTTTCCAGAAGTATTGACTGACCGTGGTGATTCACCCCAACAAAAGAACTAAAAATCATATTATACCTTAATATAACGACACAGAAACAAATCATATATACACTAAAAACTATCTATATACACCGAAAGTATTTCAAAATACACATAAACCAGAATAACACATTACCTATTTGTATTGTAAGTGGTATCGAATGAAATAACATCTCCAAAATACTCACAGGCAGCCCTACTTCTTGCGTCGGCCCAAAAAGCAATATTAATTGACTGATCAACTTCAAGTTCAAACTCGAAAAAGAAATTCAGATTCTTCTCTTTCATTCTTAATAAGTATTTTCTAAATTCTTTTGTATTCTCTAGTTCCGAAACATTCCACACTTCTTTCGTGATGTAATTTCTCACATCTTTTTCAGTAAAACTTAATTCACAATAACCCCCTGTTACTGTGACAAATGATTGATATGTTTGCCTTAGTCTGAATTTGGCTTCCTCGTTATTCTCTATTGTACGTCATATAGACATGCTTAATTGCCTGTGTTGTTTAAGCATTACTACTTGATTTGAATGATGCAACACAACTTTCAAAATAATCCAGATACCCACATCCTTCAATATATGTATATAAATTCTTACAGAACAATTTAATCCAGCTGAGAAATTTATCTTCATAGTTGGAGATATGTTCAATTTTTATTTCCCCTCTTTGGTACATGTAATCAATTGGTTCTTAATTTCATTTTCCTTCTTATTTGTGTTCCGAATTTTCGTAGAAAAATCTGTAAATTTAGAATAATCTTTGTAGAATTTTTTAATTTCTTCAAGCATATTAAAAGTCATCCCAACCTTTGGAACAAGCAGCTCATCAACATCACACAGAAACTTAAAATACATTGAAATTGTTCCAAAATACACCATATTAGAATGTAAAATACACCGAAACTTTGAACGAACCAGATTCATCAAAATAATAAAATCAAATTCAGAATTCATACATTACATTCAGAATCAAACCATCAACCATGAATAGTAATTTTTGCAAACAAAAATAAAATTATTCAACTATAGAATCATAAAAAACTAACAAACTACATTAACTAGATTCAAACTACACCTCACCACTTGATTCGATTCAAAACAATAATACAATTCGACCTGGTTCAATTGAAAGTCTGAACTTAAAAATAAACCAAAAGATTACCAAAATACACCAATTTATAAAAAGAAATATAGCGAAACGAAAATAGAACAGATTCATCACAATAATAATTCAGATTCAGAACTCTTACATTACATTCAATTCAAACTATCAACCATGAACAACAATTTTCAAAGACAAAGACAACATTATTCACCTACAGAATTATAAACTACTAACGAACTACATTAACTAGAATCGAACCATACCTCAGTCACTTGATTCGATTCAAAACAATAATCCACTTTGCTCTGGTTCAATTGACAGTCTGAACTTGAAATATTCATTATCTTTGACAACGAAATACATGTTTAAACCTGATTTCACAGCTTGATTTTAAAAACTTTGATCCAAAGCTTCAAATCAGATAAAAGAGCACTGAACTTAAACGAAGAAAACGCAGAGAACGAAGAAAACGTAGAGAAAGAAGAGAAATACAGAGAGCGCAGAGATGGAATAGAACATAGAGACATAGAAAACGCTGAGAAAAATTGAGAAAGAAAATAAAATCCACATGAAAAAAGTAGTTATATATTTGCGCATTGAGTCAAAAGTTTGTTAGAAATAGTGGTGCGTAAAGGTGAATCAGGTTAAAGCTACTTGGTTAAACTTAGTTGGTTAAATGACTTGAATGTAAAAATTAATTGTTATATTTTTTTGGCCAACAAATACTTCAATGAAAGCATATGTAATTGAGATACTACAAGTATATAACCTGTTAATTATTTGGTTCGTAGAGACTCTCGAAAGAAGAGATCAAATATGCTTACATAATTGGAGAGACAATGTGAACAATAGAATGATGTAAGATATTTTAAAGAACGATAGTTATAATCAAGTAAGAACACTTGATTTCCTAAGATTTCTTAAGAATTATATTGGTTATGCTAAAACTGTTGTAAGTTATTTTGTCTATAAATATTTCTTTTATATATTTTAAATTTACTTTTGATGCATAAAGATAAATTTATATTATCATCTTGTTCATAGAACACTTGAAGATGTATAAAAGCTTTTGACATACTACTTTTCTTTGAATGAATTAATATTGATCCGTTACCCTAAAACCGGTCTATACCAATAATCCCGGAACCAGGATCAACACATAATTCCCCCCACAAATCTCTCCACAAAATTACTAAAACTCCGAATATCGAGCCACCAACAAAGACCCCGTCCAAACTGGTAACAAACGATACGAATAACTGTCTTCAGTAACTCCATTATATACAAGTGACTCACTTAGTTACAGGTACGCAATACATTTAGCTTTATTCTGAATAATCTCACACTCTTACTTACTTGAGCATTGGAGTCCCTTTGCAAGTGCCCAACGCCGCCTCCCCAGCAAGTAGACGACTTTCCGCCCTCTTAGCTCCAAGGAAAGCCGGTTCGGACTCCAGCGGGACAAACTATGCCCCGGAGCATCCAGATTCACACACACACACACACATATATATGGTGTCTAAGAAGGCATTACAAGAATGAGAGAGAAAAGGACAAGCTCAAAGAATAGAGACCACTAATTTAAAATAACGATCTCTTTCACCAGAAGCTGACCCAATACGTCTCCAGGCTTGATCTAGTTTACATAACTCGTCGCACTCTTTGTGCCACCAACTTTCAACATCCAATCAATAATGTTATTTGCCTCCTTTCGAATATGGTAAAACTGGATATCCTATTTCCTAGCCAAGAGCTCTTGGAGCTTGAACACAATGTCATGTTTGTCAAACGAGTTACGATTATTAATATTGTTCAAAACATGATAAACATCTAGAGAATCTGTTTCACATATAACATTCTTGCAACTTTCTTCTCAAGCCAACTTTAACCCCTGTCAAACTGCCAATAGCTCACACCGAGCTATATGCCAGAAGGGGAGAGCACCAGAACAACCCAACACTTAGCTTCTTCTATCTTCCCTCAAAACACAACCAAACTTAGCCAACTGGACATGTCAGAAGACATTTGCATCACAATTCACCTTGTAGGTATGGATAGGGAGAGGCTCCTTGAATCTCTAATCTATATTAGTGATGATAGATCGGTTGTTTCCTAAAGACATCAACTCATAACTCAGACTTCTAACAAGCATCGCTACCTTCTCCGGCCAAGGCTCTTTAGGATTGAAAACATCTTGGCACCGATGTTGCCAAATCCACCAAATATCGACTACAGTAAGCCATTCCCTCCTTGAGATACTCTGCTTAAGCCAGGGGAAAAAGTCAGACGATACACTGCTGTCAAGAAAAGAGGGATTAAGAACATTCCAAACGGCTTTAGCTTTTTTATAGTCTCTGAAGCAGTGGAGAATCAATTTAGCATGAATCCTATATTTATGGCAAATATTGCTGGCGGAGAGGTTATGGCTATATCGAAACAGCTCTACAGGAATTACATTATGAAGAGATAACCACAACAAAAATTTGATCTTTTCAGGAATAAAAGTCTTCCAAAGCCAAATCCAGTCTTTATTTTCATCCCAATGGTATTTTCTTTTTGCCAACCACAAATAGCTGCATTTGGCAGTGTACTCTTTGAAAGATGCCGCTTTCTAAACCTATCTTAGTACGTGAGAGTTGTGTCCAGAAACGGACAGATTCTTAAGAGCCAATATGATATTTTTGGAGAGAGACGCATATAGCTTATTAAAATTCCATCCATCATAATGGATAACATCAGTAATTGAGAGTTGAAAATCAGTGATATGCATTTGAGGGAGGGTATCCGTCAGCTTCCCCAAAGGAGACTAGTGATCAAACCACAAAGATTGACCCAAATTACCACAACTCCACTCAAAGCCTTTCTTTAAGCTATTGAAAGTCTTTATTATACTTGTCCAGACATAAGAGGCTCCACAAGCTGCTTCAAAACCTTTATCACAATCGTAAATTCTAAATCTTAACTTACTCGTCTATTCAAACAAGTGTCCAAAATTTAAATTCTGCCTTGTGTATGCATCAACTTCTTTAATTTTTAGAGTAAAGGACAAATAGGTCCCTGACCTTTTTTTTGCGAACATTTTAGTCCTCAAGGATTGAAAAATACATTCATGTCCCTGACCCTTCTTAAACGTGGACAAATTTATCCCTTCATTAAATTCACTCTGTTGGATCCAACAAAAAATTCTAATGTGGCAAACATGAAGCTGACCTGGCCGTTATGGGATGACACGTGACTTTCAGCTTTTGAAAATAGGACAAATTAGTCCCCACGCACTAACACGACACCATTCACCACCTCTCCCAATCTTTCAAATTGTTGAGCCCTAATCCTTCGACTCCATAGAAACAGTGAAATGGGTGTAGTGGATGAAGAAAAAAGAGAAGACTTTGTTTTACCCAAGTAGCCTCTTCTTGTTTATGAGTTCTTGCTCTCTCAATCTTGGCATAGCTAGCTTCTTCTTGCTCACCCTTCTTGTCTTCCTCTCCTGCTTCTTCTACCTCGATTACAGAGGCTTACGCTCTTGGAGAACTACGCTGCTTCTTCTTCTTCTTCCGCTGTTCCTCCACTAGTTCAGTTTCTCTCTAAAAAGGGCGATCAATACACTGTTTATGATGGTAACTAGATTTGCGATGAATCCTACCCTTTCTATCACTCTGGCAATTGCTCCTTCCTTGATCAAGGTTTTCGATGCTTTGAGAATGGAAGACCTGATTCCGAAAGGAAAAATTTTGTTGATAAAAAATATATATCATGGAGGACTAGCTAATGTAAAATTTTCACGCAAGAGGAGTTGCTTTTGTTTCTCATCCAATTTGGGTTTTTTTTCTTTACATTACAGGTTCTGTTTGTGTGCCTTTTTTTTTAACCACAGCTGGTTATGCTTCTATGGCTATAATCGGATATCTCATGTTCGGTCCAAACGTTCAATCACAAGTAACATTGAACCTGCCAATAGACAAATTAAGCTCAAGAATAGCAATATACACAATATTGGTCAATCCAATATCAAAGTATGCTTTGATGACAACACCTCTCACCAATGCTTTGAAAAATTTGCTTCCAACAAAGTATAAGAATAGATTCACCAAAATTTTGGTCAGCACTATGATGGTAACCAGCATTGTCATTATTGCATTGACTGTATCTTTATTTGGGGAACTAATGTCTCTGGTTGGAGCATTTCTAAGTGTCATAGCTTCTATTTTTCTTCCATGCTCATGCTACTTGAAGATTTCAGAAAAATACAGGATTTTGGGGTGTGAAACAATAGCCATAGTGGCTATAATCGTAGCAACTGTGGTAATTGGAATAGCTGGAACATATACCTCACTCATGGATATTGTGCACCATTTTAATATCTAGTTCCTTTATTCTTCTTTTTTTTTTTATAAAATATATTGGCAAGGACCAAAATCATGGTAAAGTAAGATTTGGTGTAGTTTAGTGGATTAATTTTGTAGATATCCTAACTTGTAAGGATCATAAGTGAATAGGCTAGTACATAAGCTGTTCCATTTTTATGTACCTCTAATCATGAGTGGTAAATTTTACTATGATATTATGATAACATAAATGTATTAAGTATTTAGAAAACATTGCATTCTAATCACATGAATTTGATACAAATTCAAAAAAGCCATGCCATTTCTTTTACTTTCTTGAATCATTCTTCTACAATATAAATTCCTTCTCTCTTCAAGAATCTCAAGTCTGTTGGTGGCAGTAATGACAATAATACCAGTGTTTCCGATGAATCCGTCCATTTCAGTGAGTAATTGATTCAGTGTTTGCTCTCTTTCATCATTTCCTCCACCAATGCCAGTACCTCTCTGCCTCCCTACAGCATCTAACTCATCAATAAACACCAAACACGGCGAATTCGCTTTTGCCTTGTTGAACAAGTCCCTCACCCTTGAAGCACCTACACCAAAAAACATCTCAATGAACTCTGAACCTGATAGAGAAAAGAATGGAACACCAGCACTTGGGTGAGACGCCATCTTTGCCATCCTTCCCGTTAGGATGCGAGCTCGAGCCGAACTGACCTTCACTTCTTCTCCAACTTGATGATACCCCTTCAGATGCCATGGAAGGAAGAATTTCCTTTCTTCCTCCACTCCCCACAACACCTACTTCGCCGTTTCTGTACAGACGAGGGATTAGGGCAAAACAATATGAACGATTGGGGGAGATAACGAAACGGCGTCGTTTTACTCTTCGGAAACTTATATGTCTTGTTTTGAAAAGTCTCCTACCACGTGGGTTCCGTAACGGCCAGGTCAGTGCCACCTCTGTCAGGTGAGATTTTTTCTTCCAGCCCAAACACCTAAATTCTCTGAAGGGTTGAAATGTCCAGGTTTTTCAGGAGTGAGGGACTTAAATATATTTTCCCTTCTTTGAGGACGAAAATGTCTGGAAAAAAAAAAAGGTTAGGACCTATTTGTCCTTTACTCTAATTTTTATTATACTCATGAACCATTAATAATAGCTATAGATGATGGCCCATGAGCATCACTCTTATAATAATTGGTTAATTCTAAACTTGTAAACTAATTAATATTGTTTTATGATAAATTATTATGATTTGACAAATGAAAAAGTGATATTTTAGTTTAAATTAGATCATCAATTCAAAAATAAAGCTTCACAAATATAATTTTCTATTAATTTAGGGTCATATTTCATCATAAAGTATAAAAATACTACTCCATTGCCAATTCTATTTACTTGTTATTCAAGTCAATACCTTCATCGTAAAGGCAAAGGTGACTACTTATAATTATATACATAATATTACATTTTAAGAGATATTAAATTAATAGTTATTATGATGATTAGCGTCCACCAAAGCGTCTCTTTCTCTGCTGAAATGAACTCAATGCTTCTACAAACTCCTCCTTGCCAAAATCTGGCCACAGTGCTCCATCGAAGTAAAGTTCTGTGTATGCCAATTGCCACAACAAGAAATTACTTACTCTGAGTTCACCACTTGTTCTTATTAGCAAATCAGGGTTAGGAAATTCAGTGCAGTTAGTCTCCAATTCCTGTTCTATGATGCCTTCGTTGATTTCTTCCAAATCTAGAATGCCATCTTTGACTTTTTTTGCCACACTCCTGCATGCTTGGACCACATCGTATTTTCCACTATAACTAACTGCTACTATGAGTTGGAGTCTTGAATTTTCTTTTGTGCTTTCCTCTGCATACTTTATCATTCTAATTAATGAGCTGGGGAGCTTTGATGCATCTCCAATCACGGATATTCGGATTCCTTCCCTGTATATGTAACAAGTAAAAATGATTCATTTAATATTAACGAGATGAAGATAGAAATAGCATTTGGTTTGACGCTCCAGACTATTATTTATAAACGTAAGGTGTGCATATTACAAATATCATCTTTTAATAATAAAGTTTTTAGATAGTTTAAAAGTGTAAGACATTTGTCGTTTATGAGTTAATTACCGGAGTTGAATTAGATATATTCCATCTCGATTTTAATACCAAACTCATCTTTATTTTATTTTATTTTAGATATGATATCAAGTTCACTTCAATTAAATTATATCAACTATATGTTAAGCGTATATTATAAATTAGCCATTAAAATTAATTACGAAGGTAAAATATATATTAAAATATAAAATATATATAAAAAATAAATTAAATTATATAATTATTTATAGATAAATTGATCTATTATTTTATAGTTTGATTTTTATTATTGTGTATTATGAGTCATAATTTACTTTTATTTGCCTTCCTTCTAAATTTATAATGGACAATCTTAATAACTATTATTCTGACTTAATAACTAATGATCATAATATCAATTCTATTCATCAATTCAATACCTATAAAATAAAGATACTTATTTTTATATCTCAAGAGCAGTAACGGAGCTTGAAACAAAATTTTAGAAGGGCAAAGAATTTAACATAAAAATTTAATAATAATATTTATATTAAAATAAAATTTATAAATATAATTATTCTTTAAATTTGTTACTAATAAGATCATAAATAAATAATTTTACAGATAAAAAATACAAAATAGTTTATAATAGTACTTTTCGAGTCTTTAGTGACTTGAAATTTTCAATAATTGAATAAGAACTAAACTTTTCAATAATTTATAATATTTATTAAATTTTTTTATCAATTTATACAAATACAATAATATCAATGCTTTTTAGATATTCTAATATTTTTTATCATATAAAAAATTAAATTAAATAAACAATAAAATATAAAATAATATTAAATTAAATAAATAAAAAATATCTAATTTTTTATATTTGAACTCAAAAATAAAGGGAGTGTTGCTTGTTGAATAGAGAGCTACGAAATGCGAATAAAGAAGCTGCTAGCAAAACAACGTGTTTTTATAACAATGATTTTTATCTTTTATTCAATTATTAGATGATTTTTTTTTATTCTTATCTTTTTTTTGTTAGATAACTTTTTTTATTTGATTTGATTGTTAGATGATTTTTTTTGTTTAGATAACTTTTTTTATTTAACATATTTTTAATGTTTAAAATTAAAAATTATTATACAATAAAAATAAGATATATATGAGAATTAAAATTGAGTGCTTTTAAATCATAACAAAGTATTTAAGTTAATTGAATTATTTTTTATTTTTTAAAAAAATATCACTAATTTTTTTTATAAAAAATTTGGGAACTATAACCTTTCATTGTCTTAACTAAATTCCATCTCTGCTCAAGAGGATATCACATAATAAATTTTATAAGATCTAATATCTGAATTATTATTTTGTTGCCTTTTGTTAGTACTCACTCAATTTTCTTCAGAAGACTGAAATATACCGCATTTTCAGACAAAATTACTACATAATAACCAAAAATATATAATAACTAATTTAGTAATGAATTTATTGTGCTATAGTCATTTAACATTTTTTTAATTCTATATATACGATATCCAATTGATAAGCTAAAAAGTATAACACTAGAAGTTTTGGAAAATCTTATTATAAATTAATTTTAATTTATTTATCATTTAAAAATTTAATCTCAGAAATTATATTTTATTAAAAATAATTAAAATAAGTTTTGATAAATTGAATTTAAAATAAATTAAGATTTTTATCTGATTTTACAATTATTGAGTATTTTCCTATTTATAATTTAAAGTTTTAAAAATTTAAAAATAATGAGGTTTATTTTGACTATTTAAATTAAAATTTTTATCTAATTTTATAATTATCGAATTATTTTCTATATTTAAATTATAAAATTTAACAAATGTAAAATAATAAGAATTTTCTATAATTTAGTTTAAATAATTAAGACTTCAAAATTTAATACTTTAATTTTTATAATAAAAAAAATTAATTATATTACTCTATATTTTAAATTAGAATACTTAATTAAAATTCAATTATCAAATTGATAAATAAATTATATTTTTAAAAACAATTTTAAGGGATTAAATTAGATTTTAAATTTATACAATATACTCTAATTTTATTAAAATTTACCAAATTCCGATTTCACCAAAATTCGTAATTTCACTCTTACCCCAAATTAAACCCTAATTCCCAAAGCAAACCCCACAAATCCTAACCTCCACCGCCTTTCACTGCCGTGCTTTTTATTTTCCCCCTCAATAACCGCCAAACCCCCCTACACCACCGTCACCCGCATCTCCTTCACACCCTCACCTTTAGTTTTCATTCATCAACCCACACACTAAACAAACACACACACATGGCAGATAGGAGATTTGGAAAAGAAAGGGATAAGTGTCGTCAAGCTACTGCAGGCCATCGCCGCCAACGCTAATGAGGGAGGAGAGGATGGCGCAGCGCCGTTGAGGAGCGTCGTTGTTGTTGCGGGAGAAGGAGGTGCGAGCCAGGAATGCGCTTGAGGGAGAGAGAGATTGATAGATGGACTATTCAATGGTTAGCTACCAGGACATGTCGGGTTGGCTGTATAACCGATAGATGAGCTCATTAGCCATAGAGCAAGCATTCATCATATGCATCTATGTGATATTGTTTAGGTGTACATATTGTAATTAGTTTGCTTATATGAATAATTTTGTTTAATTGTTAATTGCTATACTTAACGTAAATGCTCTTGATTGTGTTTGAACCTCATTATTTGTGTTTGTGACTGAAAGTGGGTGGGTTGTGGTGAATTGGATGTTGATTGAGCTGTTTGGGCCTGAAGTCGTGATTGGTTTATGATGTGGTTTAGTAAAGTATGAAATATCAAGTTGGTTCAGCATAGACTTAATGAACCTATGTTTGGAACAGGTTGGTCATTCATACTGTTAGGAAACTTTAGAGATTCTTTTATCTCAAAAGCGAGTTTGGAATTTTGGATAATTAACTGATTTCTTTTAAAAAAAAGTTTTGAATTTTTTTTATGGTTAAACCATCATTTTTTCTAAGGATTCATAAGACAACGATAATTACTGAATTTGAAAACGATTTTTTTATTAAAAATCTTCTTATGACAATTCTGAAACTCCGTGATGAGACCGTGTGGTTAAGTTCTCACCCCGTACAACTTTATCTTTTTAGGAAATGGATGACGAGGCTCACAAAGAGTTTTATTACATTTTGCTTATTCGATGTTGTTGTTTTAGTTGTTATTTATTTATTCCTCGTCATCAATATTATAATATCTAAGAGGAATAAGAACTGTAATGATTTATGTATATTATATTCATAAGCTATTTATGTAATAAGAGCTTTTGTATATATATGTATATGTTGGTTTGTTTTCAAGAAAAAGTAATTTTTCGACTTTTCAAAAAAAAAAAACAGCGATATGGTTTCGAGTTAAAGGTTTTTATTTTATTATTAAATATATGAAGTCATTGTAATACTGCTTGCTATCAGAGTAGCGCAGCCGGAAGCGTGACATTCTAATAATAATAAAGGTGTTAAAAAAAATATCAATTCCTCCTTATCTTTTTTTTTTCTGTATAAAACCTAAAAAAGATGATACCAACAAGCCAAAAGAACCAGACCAATAATAATAACAATAACAATACCAATCAACGGTTAAAGTAATAAAAAATAATTACTATTCGTGTTTTATTTTATATATTGGTGAGAAACTCAAATAGTATGCATATATTCGAATTATAGATTTTTAATTTTATTGTTGCTAATGTAGCAAAAAATAATAAAAGGGTTTCAATTATAAAGTGCTTTATTCGGGAAGTACCTGATAAAAACATCAATTTCAGAGTTTATTGTTTTTTCGAACAGGCTCATCAAGAAATCCACCTCCACCTGCAGCGCCACAAACAAAGTCTGAGTAAACCAATAACGAAAAACAACATACGAGGAAAACTACATTGACGTAAATAATTTTTGGGAGAATTATTTGAAAACTTATTTTTAAAATAACCACTTTTAAAATAATTAGAAAATAAAAATTCAATTCAATTTCTGTCTATTTTTTTTAAAAAAAAATATTTTTTTTTATAAAAAAGAGTACTTTAACTCCTAATAATATTATTTTAAGACAATACGAATTTGTATTAAAGAATAACAGAAATTAATTTTGTGAAGATTTTATTTATAATATATGAGATTATAAACGAATATTTTAACATTTATAATTATAATCAAAAGCTCACTACTTTTTAGTTGCAATGACTTTATCAATTTGACTTTAAATATCATATATTAAATAATATAAACCCTGATTTCATACCCATTTTCATAATTATATATTTATATCACTTGAAAATATACTTTTTTTTTTCATAATTATGAAACACACTCTTGGTAATTTTTTAATACATTTATAAATTTATTGCAAAATTTTTCAAAAATGTAATTGATATTTTTTTTAGAACTTTTAAATAACTACTTGTCTTGCTAGAGGGGCCACGCCTACATTTTTCTTTCACATACGAAGAGTGTTAAAAATGTAATCATCAATTAATTATTATTAGTGTTTTTAATAGTATAAAATTTTATTTAATGGTGTGAAATTACTTACTTTTTTTTGCTAGTTAAATACCGGATAAATTTTAATAAAAGTGCTAGTCTCTTAAATTTTTTCTTTCATATATATATATACACGATTATTTGGGGAAAAAATAGAAAAGAAAAAAAAGGATTATTTGAGGCGAATAACAACTTACAAATGTTAGTTATATTTGTCAGTTAAGTATTAGTTGGTTTATTTAAGCTTCATTTAGCGCCATGAATGAAAATACGAAACTGACCTTAGGGCGAACCCAGTTATCAGTAGAAAACGCAAAAACTGTCAGGACCTTAATCCCCCAACTAGCACACAGCCTCACCATCTCCTTCAGCGCCTCCGCCCCAGCCTGGTGCCCCGCCGATGGCATCAGGTTCCTCATCTTCGCCCACCGCCCATTCCCGTCCATTATCACTGCCACGTGCCTCGGCAACGGCTCCGCGTTCAGCTCCTCTGGAAACGGCTGCATCATCGTATCTTTCGAATCCCCGACTGAGTTCCCGTTTTTTTGAAGCGCCACATTCCTAACGGTTAGAAACCGGTTTGTTTGGCTATGGGAATAAGAGGAATAAGAATGGGCACAGAGAGAAGAATTATAAGTGTTGTTATTATTGGATTTTGGAGGCGGAGTTATTAGTGTGTTCTCGATCGGGATAGGGAGTCTTAGTGAGAACATTTTTGAATTTTGAGAATTATGAATCCGGAATAGCGATAAGGTTATCCCGGTTTGGAATAAGTTCTGGCGCTGAAAATGTAAGGTTAGTTTTTTGTGTGAGAGAAGGTTTAAAGAGGGGCTTCATTTATAAAGTGACATTAGAAAAGCGATACTTGGTGAAGACGGGTAAAATATTTTTTTTGTAAAGACGTTTATGTGTCATTTATTATTGAACGTATTAATAAATTGATTATTTTTAAATTTTTTAACAAATTAAAATAAAATTAATTTTTTTATAACAATAATAATAAATTTAATTTTTTTAGGAATCTAATTATATTTTTAAATTTTTAAAAATTTAAATATCTATAAAATAAAAAATCAGAGATATATTTATTTTTTATAAAAAACTTTAAAAATATTCGATTTAGATTGTATAATTCAATCTTGAGTCTAATAATTATATTATAAATAATTGAGTTTATTATTGTTACTATAATAAATTAATTTTGTTCTAATTTATTACAAAATAAATTATTAATCAATTTAATAAAAATATTCAATAATAATATAATATATATAAACATCTTTAAATAAAAAAATATTTTTAATATCTTTATTAAAGTGATCTCTTTAAAAAAGAACTTAGAAGTGTCTGCGGAAATGAAACGGGTTTAGTTTGGTTGTGTGGATAATTAGAACGTTCGCTTTCAAAAGCTGCCGTATTGGAGCAGAATGGCATTCAAGTTGCGGGGAATGAATGGTGCATATTGGGGTAGGACGGAACACTTGGCTTTTAGTAATGTGATGTGCTGAGTGATGGTTATGGTTATGTACGATAATCAGTATATGTTTGTATCATTCTTTTCGTGCCGAAGATCAGGTAATGATTTTCTTACGTACTTGTTAGGCTTATATTTTTTATTTTAGAAAAAAAAATACTTATTTTTCCAGAATTAGTAGTCATCTGATGATTTTGACCGTGAGATATTTTTGCTAATTTGTATTTCATGGAAGATTATTTTTTCTTTTCGCAAAGAAAAATGTGAGTATACGTGAGTATACCTGGTTTCAGTATAGTTAAACTCATTTTTAAAAATAGTTTAAATAATAAATATTTATATTAAAAGTAATTTATAAATAAATTTTGTATTTTAATTTTTAGTTTTAAAAGTACTTATTTTTAAAAAATATATATAATAAAAAAAATTTTATTATAAAAAAATTATTTTTTTAACTTTTTTATAAACATTTAAATAATTTTTTTAAAAATTATAATTTAATTTTAAAAATTACACTAAACATTAATATTATACCTTTTCATAAATTAAATTTTTTTTAAAAAAATTACTTATAAAACTATCCAAATAGACCTATGCTATGTAAATGCAAAACTATTATTCCATTTACCAAGGATTTGGTTATCTTCGTTTGTAATATTTTTTAAATAAAAATATTATATTTATAAAAGAATTAACTGTCATATATTTGTATATAAATATAAAAAGTTAGAAAGCCAATAAAATTTAATTCTTTAGTCAATAATTAATTAATAATATTTAAAAATATAAACTAAAAATATATTATTGAACTATTAAACTAAATATATTGTATTAATGACTAAAAATATATACAGGTCAAAAATAATAAATTCTATTAGCTTTTAAATTTCTTAATATATATATATATATATATATATATATATATATATTTATTGTTTAACCTATTTTTAATATATATTTTATATTTTAATATATATTCTATACTAATAACTATTAATTTAATAACCGATTTTTGCATACATGCATAATTCTTCTACAAAATAATAATCCATTCTTATATTAATGAAAAAAAATTATATTATACACTACTTAAATTTGTGTCTATTTTAGACATTTATATATTAATTAAACCCAATATGTGTTTAATTATATAAACGCAATGGTGATTAGAAAAAGTCTAAATAAAACACTATCTTAGTAATTTTTTTTTTTTAGTTTGCAAATAAGATAGTTCATAATTAAAAGAAAGTATTCGCACTTTGAATGATATTGTATATATATCTATACACGCACACTAAAATGAGTGAGCGGAATATTATTAATTACCATTATGAAGGTTAACTAGGATGGGACCAATCTTTGTGTACGTTACGAGCTGGAAATGCGTTTAGGAGGTTTGGGGGAGTTAGACTGAATTATGTTACTAGCTAGCTAGTGGGGACATTGAGCTGATTTCAGTTCTTGTGATTTTGCAGTCTATTATTATGAGTTATGACTGTGAAAGAAAAATGATTGGATACTCATACTCTGCACCAAACCATTTAGTGTTTATAAAGTCAAAGCTATATTAGATAGACATATTATTATTATTATTATTATTATTATTATTATTATTATTATTATTGTACAAAATTACTCGTATATAAATTGAGGGTTTATTTTAAATTGTAATATTATGTCTATACTCTATAATAAGTTATTTAGTCTTTTAAATGTATAATGGTAAAAAATTGGATATATTTATTTATTTAATATTGTTTAACGACTATTAATATTCGTTAGATTAAACACACACAAATTAAATAATAATGATTTCATTTTATGCTATTTTTAATATTTATTAGATTAAATAATATACATACCTTCATATGTTAATATATAGTGATTTCATATAAAATCATGTGTTTTTGAGAATTGAAGTGAATTGATTGTCTCGACTAAGTTAATTGGGAATTGAGATCACAAATTCTGATTTAAGATAAAAACTAATTGTTAAAGAACCCATAAAAAATCTAAAAAATGGTCAAATTTTAGTAAATTGGCCGAATCGACCTAATTTTTTGGGAATTAATCGATTTATAATAATAAACACAACAAATTATATATATATATATATATATATATATATATATATATATTTTATTATATTTAATTCAAGAGTTAAATATTAGTTAAATTTTTAAACATTAAATATCTAGTTTTACCAATTTAGTAACTGATTTCGATTTTAGAATTTTGTATAAAACAAAAATGACTAATAAAAAAAATGTAACTATGAGAATGACAGTTGTACATTTAATTCCTAAAAAAATGACATTTTAGACAAAAATATAATTAAATGAGAATGGCATATTAGATGTGACAATAGCTTCTTCTACTCGTATTTTTAGCAGCAGATTAAACAATGAATCTTCTTAATTAGGGTTTTTAATATTCAAGAAATTTTATTAAAAAATTTTAAAACTTGAAAATTTGAATGTATATTTATTAAAATAAATTTAAAAGTTTTCAATTTAAATTTGTATTAATATTAAACATAATTTCTAAAAAAATACGTATACATCAAATATTTTAGCGTCCTTTATCAATTAAATAATGACATGTAACTTAATTATTTTAAGATACATTATCATTTAATTTATTATTATTATTTTTTAAATGAAGAGTGTTAAAAGATCAGTAAATTTTATAATTTGTAATCATTAATTAGTTATTATTAGTATTTTTAATGATGTAAGATTATATTTAGAAGTGGTCAATAAATTTTGTAATTTTAATCATTAATAGTATTTTTAATAGTGTGAAATTTTATTCAATAATAAAAAATTATTCATTTTTTTATTACCTAATAAGTACTGATATTTTAATAAAAATATTGACGTCTTAAATTTTTTTTATATTTAATATTATAAAATTATTTATTTTCATTTATTAAATTAAATACGGATCAAATTTTAATAAAAGTATTGAACCCTAGACAACTTTTTCTTTTTAGATAACAATGCATTTAATATTTCATAATAAAATTGATCAATATTAAAATTATCATTAACGAGAATTTGATGGCTATAAATCTCTTGCTGGTGGCGCTTCTTTTCACAAAGTACTACACAATAAAGTTTAGATATATGAATGAGATGAGATGAGAAGACTAGGTAGCTATTAGTATTAGCTAACCTTGGGGCGAATCCAATTTTCAGAAGAAAACGCAAACACAGAAAGGACCTTAATCCCCCAGCTGCGGCACAGCCTGACCA
This sequence comes from Arachis hypogaea, assembly GCF_003086295.3. Lineage (NCBI taxonomy): Eukaryota > Viridiplantae > Streptophyta > Magnoliopsida > Fabales > Fabaceae > Arachis > Arachis hypogaea. Next base: position 28,661,519 of record NC_092042.1, on the reverse strand, counting down.
CCTCCTTCAGCGCCTCCACACCAGCCTGATGACCCGCCCACGGAAACAAACCCCTTGTCTTCGCCCACCTCCTATTCCCGTCCATTATCACCGCCACGTGCTTCGGCATCAGCTCCGCTCTCAGCTCCTCCGGAAATGGCTCTTCCTTTGCCTCCGTCGTCTCTGGCCACCCTCCAACAACGGAGGCTCCGTTGTTGTGGAGCGCCACATTCGACGTAGGAGGAGACCTTATTATACCTCCACGGAGTTTGTTACTGGCATAAACGGAACAATAATATGAACATCCTGAAAATTTATTGTAATTAGTATTATTATTATTATTGTTGTTGTTATTATTATTGGTTTTTGGAGGAGGAGTTAACGTGTTCTCAATTGGGATAGGGAATTTTAACGAGAACATTATTGAGAAATACGGTTATGATGACGGTACCGAGAATACGAAGGTCCTTGTTTTGAGAGAGAAGCTTTATTTATAAGCATAAGCAGCAGTTAAGGGAGAAAAGTAGTGTTTGTGTGGATAAGTGATAGCTTCGCTTTCAAATTAAACAGTGCCGTATTTGGGCAGATTAGCTAGTTGAAGAAGGGAAATGAATGAACGTCGCTTGGTGATGGTTGTATATGCATTTGTCCTGTTACGTGAAGAGAATAAACAGAGTCCAAACAATTAAAAATTATTTTACTTAATATTTATTCATTATTATTAAAATAATTATATAATTTTAAATATAATAAATATATAATTACGAACATTATATATATATATATATATATATATATATATATATATATATATATATATATATATATATAAAATTATAGATATTATATTATATACGATCATTTTAACTTTTTTTTTACATTGCTAAAACTTTGTGACATCAATTATTTTCACCCAAATGGTTAGCTTTAAGTGGGTTTGATGACTAGACCTTGAGATATACATACTTTTCAACATTTATTTTAAATTGATTTAAATTTCACTATAAAATAATAAACTAAAGTAAATTATTCTTTCTGTAAAACTTACTGTGCTTTCATTTATAAGGGTGTGCTAGTCGGCCAAAAAAAAATTAGAGTAATACTCCAAATAGATCCCCAAGAAATTTACTATCCGACAATTTTGTTCCCCACAAAATTTAACTAAGATTTCGACTCTGAGGTTCTCAGATATCCCCCAAATACGTCCCCAAAATCGTTTGATCTGGTTAATGTGGTGACGTGTCAGGTTAACTGTGACATGTCACCTTTAGGACATTTTGGTCCCCATCCACGCTGGACAAAACGACGTCGTATTGGAACCAGGGGCAAAACGACGTCGTTTTGGAGAGGAAAAATTCGTCCCCACTTAGACAGAGAATGCAAACGGCATCGTTTTCATGTGGGGGACCTATTTGTCTTATAATAGTATCTTAGGGGACCTATTTGACCTATAATTCGTGATGTTAAAAGAATCTATATTTACTTCAATACAAACCTTAAAAACACATTGACATTGGTCTGTTCATTTATCAAAATGGTAACATAAACCTGAGAACGCAAACATGTTAACCACACAAATATTTGGCTTCAATAGCAACACAAACCAAATCAAGTCAAAAGAATGTTTATTTTCTTCAACATAAACTAAACGAAATCATTCTAAACAACATAACGTCTTCTTCCTCCAACATAACAAAAGGTAGTAACATAACTAAGACAACAACTTTCACATTAATTCTTAGAAGCATCATTTCTTGAAAGACTGGTTCAACCCTCGTGTTGGAATGAATTTGAAAAACTTAGATACTGTGCCACTGGTTGCAGCTGATATTGTCTCAACAGTAACACTCTCCGAATTCTTGGCCCTAATTACTATCTCCTTTGGACGTCTAAAAGAAAGCTGAGCTTGGCCCTAAATACTGTTTATTCCAAGCTCATCTTTCTTTTAGACGTCTAAAAGAGGCAGTAATTAGGGCCAAGAATTCGGGGAGTGTTAGTGCTGAGACAATATCAGCTGCAACCAGTGGCACAGTATCTAAGTTGTTCAAATTCATTCCAACACGAGGGTTGAACCAGTCTTTCAAGAAATGATACTCCTAAGAATTAATGTGAATAACAATACTGTTTATTCCAAACTCAGCTTTCTTTTAGACGTCTAAAGGAGATAGTAATTACGGCCAAGAATTCGGGGAGTGTTAGTGCTGAGACAATATCAGCTGCAACCAGTGCCACAGTATCTAAGTTGTTCAAATTCATTCCAACACGAGTGTTGAACCAGTCTTTCAAGAAATGATGCTTCTAAGAATTAATGTGAAAGTTGTTGTCTTGGTTATGTTACCACCTTTTGTTATGTTGGAGGAAGAAGACGTTATGTTATTTAGAATGGTTTCGTTTAGTTTATGTTGAAGAAAATAAACCTTCTTTTGACTTGATTTGGTTTGTGTTGCTATTGAAGCCAAATATTTGTGTGGTTAACATGTTTGGTTCTCAGGTTTATGTTACCATTTTGATGAATGAACAGACCAATGTCAATGTATTTTTAAGGTTTGCATTGAAGTAAATATAGCTTCTTTTAACATCACGAATTATAGGTCAAATAGGTCCTCTAAGATATTATTATAAGACAAATAGGTCCCCCACATGAAAACGGCGCCGTTTGCATTCTCTGTCTAAGTGGGGACGAATTTGTCCTCCCCAAAACGACGTCGTTTTGCCCCTAGTTCTAATACAATGTCGTTTTGTCCAGCGTGGATGGGGACCAAAATGTCCTAAAGGTGACATGTCACAGTTAACCTGACACGTCACCACATTAACCGGATCAAACGGTTTTGGGGACGTATTTGGGGGATATCTGAAAACCTCAGGGTCGAAATCTTAGTTAAATTTTGTGGGAGACAAAACTGTCGGTTAGTAAATTTCTTGGGACCTATTTGGGGTATTACTCAAAAAATTATAAAGGGTGTGCTAGAAAATTTGGTTTAGTTGGGATTTGGAAGAGACGAATAAGTTCTAGAGTGTTAAATCCAAATTACAAATTTATTTATTTGGAGGACAAAAATTTTGAAGACCATTATCAAAAATGTTAGGAGTTAATATTTTTTGTTTGTATTTATTTTATATTTAAACTATCATTAATAAAAAAATATTAGAAGACTAGTAAAATTTATTATTTTTAATTAGTAATTAGTGAATAATATTTAAAAATCTAATTAAATTAAAAATAATTTATAAATAAATTATTTTATATTTAATTTTTTGTTTTAAAAATAATTATTTTAAAAATAAAATGATAAAAAAATTTATTATAAAAAATGTTACTTTTTGATTTATTCATAAATATTTAAATAATATTTTTTAAAAAATTATAAATTAATTTTAAAAATTATATCAAAGGTTAATGCTATAACTTTTCATAAGTTAAAAGTATAAAAAAAAAATTTATGCACCTATTCATCAAACTGGTCATAAGTTAATTTTAAGTGATAGAAAAAATCCTTATTATTATTGAATTCACATTGTGCGGTTTCATACTAGAAATAAGGGATAAGTATTGTTTTGGTCCCTCACGTTGAGGATCGGAATCGAACCCGTCCCTGATCTAATTTTCGATTTAGAATGCCCTTAACATTTTTTTTGTATTAAAATCGTCATTTTTAATAAAATTTTTAATTTTATTCCTAAACTATTCTTACTTTAATAAAAATTATAAAATTAAAAAAATAAAACAGGAGGAGAGACGGGTAGGGGAGACCAGGGGGTGGGGGAGGGGGAGACGGGAGGGGAGGGGGGAAGGGGGTGGGGTTGGTGGAGAGGGGAAGGGGAGGCGGGAAGGGGAGCGGGGCGGGGGTGGGGTTGGTGGTGAGGGGAGGGGGAGGGGAGGGGGGTGGTGGTGGGTTGGGGAGACCGGGGGTGGGGGTGGGGGTGGGGGAGGGAGAGGGAAAAGGAAAAAGAGGGAGGGTATTTTTGTCCAAAAAAAATAAAAAAAGACGATTTTAATACGAAAAAAAATTAAGGACGATTCTAAATCGAAAATTAGATCAGGGACGGGTTCGCTTCCGACCCTCAACGTGAGGGACCAAAACAATACTTATCCCTAGAAATAAAGTACTAGTTAGTTCTTTGTAATAAAGTTTTATGTTGTTATTTAATTAATTAGATAAAATATTTTTTTAACATTTTAAACAGAATTAACATTTAAAATAATTTTAAATAAATTAAAAGTATCAAAAATAAAATTAAATATAATTAAATGTCAGATATATTTTAAAAAATTTATAAATATTAAAAACAAAAAATACATTTTATTATAGTTAACTTTTTTTTTATTCTCTCTTCTCATCTGTTGATAATTTTCTTCTTTGTAAGTTTTTTAAGGGCGTTATCATTTTATTTTGGGCAGTCCCACTCCATGGAATCCATCTTTGTTATTTAGGATTTTTAATTGAATAAATAACTCAACTACGTCCGATAACTAATAGTGGTTTTGTGTTACTACTATTAATTCTATGGTATTTTTGTTCTTTTTCTTTGCGTGTGTATTAAATCCTTCATCATATGGTAGTCAAAGTCAAGGTTAACACGCATGATATACACAATAGTATAGTAGTAGGCTAGAGATGGAAGGCTAGTTTATCTCCGTATTTTTTCTTTTTTTTTTTTGAAATAATATATATATATATATATATATATATATATATATATATATATATTTGTATAACTTAATTGGTGTAGATATCTATTTCTAGTGTGCAAAAAGATAAATTGATTACACTTTTACCGTATACTTTAATTTTGATACTAAAAAAAAATATACAGTTCTCCTAGTTGTACTTTACATACACAAATCTAAATATGTAGTTTATTTTTTAAATTATTATCATGAATTCTAACAATATTTCATTTATTTCAAATTTTTCTATTAAAATTATATTTTTAATATTTAACTTTATAAATCATCAGTTTTCTTTTTTTACAATACCATCAGAGTTAATCTGAGGCATCTAAAAGGATATCAAAGTTAAGTTTCTTTAGAAGACCTTGAAAAACGATATATTTGAACATATGCAGATTTTTAAGTTAGAATTTCTTCATTGTCATGGAGTGATAGAGCAGTGACGAGTAGTGAAGTAGTGCACGTTCATTGTTCAACACATGCCAGTGACACATGCACGATACTGACCTAGAATATAATCGAAGTTGACTTGATTGTTTGTGTCTGAGTAGTTTGTTCCAGTAAGAAATTAAGAAAATGATTTGAAAACTTACAATTATTTATGATCATATATATGATCATATATTATTATAATGAGAGGATGAAAGCAGCTTGCGTATAGCTTGATCTACCTAAATAATTGTCATTCAATTGCTCTGTATGTGAAACAGAAAACTTTGCAAGAAGAAGGGCATGCACGACAAAGGATGAAGACAAACCAGCTGTTACATTTTCTGCTTCCATGCCTTCCAATATTGATGCATCTAGTAATAAAGTCAAGACAAACGCTATATGTAGCAACTAGCAACTAGCAACCAGAAACCAATTTAGGATTTTTGGTCTTTTATATTATTAGAGTAATTACTGAATTTGTTTCCCGAAATTTTTAATATTAGATATTTTAATTTTTTAGATTTTAAAATATACAAAATAATTTTTAATATTTATTTTTATTAGATAATATAATTCTTTTTCATTAGTTATTAACAATGACAGTTAACATCAAACATTAACTTATACACATGATTGAAAAGTATTTATATGTATATGTTAGACAAATCTATCTATAAAATAAGGTATAAAATAGTTTTTAAAATTTTTTAAAAATTTCAAAAAAAATCCTTAAAAATTTCTAAAAATTTCAAAACGACGAATAATGTTTTTGATTTTTTTAAAAATTAATCTCTTATAATATTTTTATTAATCAGAATAATAAAATATTATTAAAAAATATATAATAAATAAAATATATAAAAATAACAAAATATATACTAAAAGTTAATTTTATTTTTTAATTTTAAAATATCATAAAAATAATATTATTTAACCAATAACATATTATACCCTTCTATCTATATATATATAGATATAGATATAATGTAAAAACTATAATAATAACTAAATCTAAGAAGTCGTTGCATTATGAAAATTATTATTTATATATTTAAATTTCTAATATATTTATCAAAATTTACAAATTTAATTTCATAAGTAGCTTGGTTTACATTGTATGCAAATTTTAAAGTGTTATCTTTATAGATATTTGTACAAATATTTTTAATTATTTATGTGAAAAATTTTATATTAAATGGGAGTTCTTTTATCTCTTCAAACAACATTAGTGCATTCTCTTAGCTTCTTCATCTCATAAAATATGATATCTATAAATTAAATTAAATTAAATTAATATCTTGCATGATAAAAAATAAATATAAATTTATTTATTTTATTTTATTCTATTTGAAAAATAGTGCTTTTTTAAAATTAATTTATAATTTAGAATTTTAAAATACATAAAAATTGTTTGTATATATAAATAATCAATTTTGAGATAACTAGGCCAAAAATTATAGAAATTAAAATTTATTAATTTAAAAATAGTTATATATATATATATATATATAATTGTAAAACTCGATCTAACCGTAATTAATTAAATAATAAATTAAATAAGAGCGAATATGATTCAAAAACTTAGCAGTTGGAATTTGGTAATTTAAATATGATGTTTGGATTCAGTAAATTTTTCTGAGTTGGAAAACATAGTTTTTGGTATAAAAACGCGCACTGGAATTTTGACCGGCAGTACCGGCTGAGATCTGTCTAGTACTGCAGTTGAGAAAATTGATTATGAGTAAATAAGTTTAAGAAATTAGGAATTTTAATTAGAGAAGGTAGAAATATTTAAAATGCGATTTAAAGCTCTAATCTTGAAGGTTTTTGCCCAAAATTGGGCCAACGGACAAAAATAAGTGAACCGGGCCTAAGTGGGTCTAAGACCCAACATATATAAACATTAGTTATGAGTATTTCACCTTATTTTACCCTAAAGAAAGGGTGTTGGGCGCAGCATGGTGAAGAGAGGAAGAAGAGAGAAAATCCTAACTCTCTTTGATCTTCAAATCACCATAACTTTCTCTTCGGAACTCCGATTGACAGGCCGTTTGTGGCCACGCGTCGCTCTTGTCATCCTCTACAATTTTATATAAGTTTTGTGGTGAGTATTTCATTTTTCTCTGTCCAGTTTCAATTTTTACCTCTGAAAACGTGATTGGTTTGGGTTTTGAGAAAATCTTGTGATTTTGGTTGTTTAGGAGTGCTCTAATATGAGTCATGGGTGATATTTATCACAAATTTCAGTGGGTTATGGTAAGAAGTGCTCAAACCCTTGTGATTTATCATTTTAATGAACCCTAGGTTAATGTATATATGTAAAATTGGTTATGTTAGTGTATTTGGTGATTTTGGTGCACAATTGGAAGATTGGTGTTGTTTGAGAAGATTTGGTGAGGCTTGGAGTTAAGGTTGGTGGAGACTTCCAAAGAAGAGTCTCAATTGGTTTGGCTACAAGAGGTATGGTTTAAGTTTCATTTAAGTACCGTGTGGTGTGATGAGAATTCCTAGGCTAGATACCCCTAGGATTAAGTTTGGATTGTGTAAATGGTTGGTGCTAATATGCATAGTTGGTATGTAATGTGAATTAATGATTGGGTTGAGAATTGTGTGGCTTTGTATGTTTGGTGTATTGAGAATTTAATGAGTATTGATTTGTGGAATATGCATTTAAATTGTGAATTTGGGTTGGAGACCGTGAATTTTGGGCCGGAGGCCGAAAAGAAGTAAGGAAGGTAAGTTGATGTGTGCATTGTGTGATGATATATGTGATTGGATGAATTTTAGATATTGAGTATGCGAATAATTGGGTCGGTTATTGAATAATAAGGTTTGAGGAGTTGAAGTTTGGAATTTGGTAATTTTGGATGAAATTGTGTAGATGAGGTATGTTTGGTTTTGGTTGTGATATATGGTGTGGTCATATATGTGACTATCAATATTGATACCTTGATGGTATGATGTATGAGAGATATGCATGTTGTGATATATGCTTGATGATTGATTGAGGTTGAATTGTGGGTGAAACCATGTTGATGGTGAGTATGATATTGGTTATGTGTAATGAGAGTTGAGTGAAAATGGTGTTGTTGGAAATTGGGATGAGAAAGGATGTGTGACATGTTAATGTGTTTGCAATTTAGCCACTTGATTGAGATGGGTTAATATGGTGAGATGGTGGTTGTGATTTTGATGAAAATGTTAATGTATGAGTTAAGGAGGCTTGAGGTTAATTTTTGTATATTTTAATTAATTTCAAAAAGGGGATGAAATTGGTATGTTTTGGTCGATTTTAAAAGGGGTTGAAATTGGCTTGTTTTGAAAATGGCTCTTTGTGGTTTTGTATGAAAATGTAGTTTTTTGGGGCATACTTTGACGGAGTATAACTTGGAGTCCGGATCCCTGTTTTGTGCCAAACTTATTTAGAAATGAAGTTGGATCTGGGATGTTCATGCCATTTGAAGAATGGGCGAAAAATGATTTGAAACGAAGAAGTTATGTCCATCGGAAGATTGGGGTGTGAATCTGTGAATTATGCAGCTTTTAACTTAGAAAAATTTTTGGCAGAATGCACCCCCACGCGTAAGTGTGGTTGACGCGTACGCGTCGATGCGCTGCACCAAATACCCAACCAACTTTCCGAGAGTTGTGCGAGAAGTGTGCCAGTTTTGTGCGTGGGGCACAAACCACACCCACGCGTAGGCGTGACTGACGCGTAGGCGTCACTTGGCTGTTTTCCCATCCACGCATGCGCATGGGCAACGCATACGCGTCGATGAACTTTTTGGCTTTTCCACGCATGCGCGTGGGCGGTGCATACGCGTCACCCGATTTTCATCCCAAAGTTGATTTTTGAGTTTTAAAAGCCAAATTTCAAACTTCTAGGCCTTCGATCTTACCCCTTATGTCTTAAATCATTATGATATGCCTAGCAATGAGAAAGGAGTTAGGGGATGTGGTAACGTGTGAATGAAGGAAGGAGAAAATTTATGATCAATGATGATCAAAGATGATTATATGAGATACGGAGGATTGCGGTAGAAGTGCTTTATGTGCCATGAGGCGAAGGGCTGTATTTGTTAATAAATTAGCTGGTTCTGGATTGAACTATGAGTCAGATGACTGAGTTATTACCGAGTTACGGCAGAGCCATTATTGATTTATGGCTAAGTATGATTGCATATATGCGTATTGAATGAAATGTGAATGTTACACTTCCACTATCTGAGATACGAATTTCCCTGGATGAAAGCAGTGGCTAGCCACCACGTGCTCCAGGTGGAGACTCGATACTCTGCTGACCCTATATCGTAAGTGTGGCCGGATACTGTGAAAGTTCTGGATGAGCTCGTCCCCGTGGAATAAACACCAGTGTGGGTGTTGTATGATTATGATTATGTCATGATGATGATCGAGAATAATTCGAGATGGGGATGCACGACAGAGGGACAGTCCAATGGTTAGCTACCAGGACTTGTCGGGTTGGCTATATAACCGACATATGATATCATCAGCCATAGGATAGTCATTCATCATTTGCATATGTTTAAATTGTTTGAGTTTGCCTATTTGTTTTGGATTACTATATCATATAATTTCTAGTGTGTTTGAGCGTGTGCAGTGTAAGATCTAAAAAAAATAAAATCAAAATCAAAATTAAGATATAAGCATAGAGTCAGACCCCCCCAAAAAAGGCATAAAGATACTTTTGTTCAATCTTATAGCTTGAAGAGTGAAAAACTATACAAAATCATCAAAAAGAAAGAAGAAAAAAAAGCATAATCCAACATAACCTATATAGATGACTTCCTAAAATGCTATAGTGCCATTAGCATTATCTTCTAGTATGACACACTATAGCACAAAAATATACCATGACTTCCGTTTAGAAAGATCTATTCAAAAGACATAGGATGAAAAGTTAGAACTTAAAAGCCATGACATGTTAGCAGATGCAATGGTCAAAAGTAGTGAAATGCCACGCTTTTAAAGCGTGTCGAAAAGTGCTAAAAAGCGTGTCGATAACTTTTGGCCATACTTTTTGAGCTATCAGTACGCTTTTGAAAGGGTCACATCCGCCAGCGTGCCGGTTGCTCTATCAGCACGCTTTTGTGGATTTATCGGCACACTTTCTTTTTTGCCACGTTTATATCTCTTGCCATGCTTAAAAGCATGGCCATAGGTGTTAACCTATTGCTACGCTTCAAAAGCGTATCGAAAATTTCACATATAAGGCTATGCTTTTAGACGTACCTAGAAATGAACCTATTGCCACGCTTTTAAGCGTGGCTATATCCTTATTAAATTCAAAAAAAATTAATATTTCCTTTTACATGCACTCTATTACACTCCAAAAACAATAAAAAAACATTGACAAAAATATGTGAATGTCTTTTAAAAAAATTAATAAAAATTAGTATTACATTAATAGAATTCAAACCCAAATTAGCCATGTCATCTCTATACACGCAACGACAGTGTACATGAAATTTATAAACATAAACAAAAATGAATTTTTAGGAAGAGAATTAAGAAATGTCATTGAATCACTCCAAGCTTGTGCTAGGTCTTTCTCAGATAAAGCAACCACATGGAAAGCTCCACAATACACTTCACGAGTAATCTACACGTATGATCATATGAATAATGAAAAAACAAACAGAAAATAAATTATAAAACATAATATGAATAAAAAATGTCTAAAAACTCCAAAAGAACCTGTAATGATAACCACACAGTAAAATACATAGGGATCCCTTTATTCATAACAAGGTATAAGGTACACCCCCTAAACCATCATCCACCGAAAATAAAAAACACAAAAAGAAAAAAAGAAACTATAGTACTAATGTTAGCAACAAACATATCTGAAAATGAAATTAAGGAAACCCAAACTAAACCCAGCAAAATATCTGCCAGTTAAAAGGCTAATATTAAACTCTTTCTAAAGGTCCTAATAATGAAAAAGCATTCAAACTAAGGGTCCAAAAAACCCCAATTTTCATACAACATCCTGTCATACCTGGTCAATGTGTGGTAGAATTTGCTTTATTTCAGTTCCAAGTTCTTGTTCAATCCTATATCTGCACAAAAGACAGAATGCCTTGCTAATAAGTACACTAGGATTTGATTCTCAACTCATCTTTGCCAATAAACCACCATGATAAACATCTTAAACTTCATTAACATCCTCAAAATTATCTTGCATAATTATATAGAAGAATAATTATGATTTGAATAAAGTGCAATAAGAAAAAATTAATTAACATCTTAATCTTCTCACTACAAAAAAAATCACTCATTCAACTAACACTTGAAAAATCAAATTGCAACTTCAAAAATAACAAAACAAGCAAAGTGGATTTACACATGAATTAATAGCTTGCCATAATCATAATATGAAAAGATTAATGGAAGATGTGTATTTTACCTTGTCATGACACTTATTTTTGTTTTGACAAAGTCTTCTTGGAAGCTTCAACCAAAAGTTTCAATATTTGTTGCCAAGTAAAATTTCAAGAGATTAGATCATATGCAAATATAAGAGATATAACATATTATACTTATACCTAATATATTATACATATAAAAAATGGGGCAAAAGAAATCCTAATATATTATTATTTACTTTAAATAGGAATCCTAAAGTGTACTTTGGTTTTGGTTTCGCAACTGCGTTCTAAGAATTTAATTTTATATGATTTCTAAAAAATTGGCTACTGATTTAGTACACTTCAGAAAAATAGCAAGCAATAACCAATTTAGAAAAATCATATAAAATTCATCTTTGGTTGGATTCTCCTAAATTTTAGTGTGGTTAAACTAGACTTACCCATATTTCACCCAGTTTAAGTCCTAGAGCATTTTCACTTCTCTAGAAAAAGTTATGCCTTTTGAAATATGGTTTTGTTTTAAAAAAAGGATGCTGTCACAGCAGTGAACGACCCTGCTTCTAGAAGCACAACTTTCTCTACAAAATTGAAATTGTCCTAAAATTTGTATATAAAATACTAGACATCCTAATATTTTACCTCTCTTTGGTTTTACCTCCAAAGAATTTCAGAGTATTGAGATATGTGATTTTGAAGTTGCTGTTCCAGAATTCAGACAGCATTGTTTCTGCAGAAAATGATCATTTTCTAGAAATCATATCTCCCAAACCACACGTCGGGAAATTATGAAGTTTTAGGGGAACAATCTAGACATTTAAAGGTTTCATAGAAAAATAATTTTACTCATTTTGAGTGGCTATATTGCCCCCAGTTTTGTTCACAAATTGCTTCCCAAAACTGCATAATTCTGCAACATGTAACCTCGGGTTTTGAGAGGTCAAAAATTGATTCTTAACTTTTCACTCACTCTAACCTTGCATTCTAACTTTATTTTACCTATTGTGACTTGTTAGAAATATTAAATTAGCCCCAAGTGCTCAGGATTAATAAATCACCATTTTTGGTCACTTTTCACATTTAAGCATACTCATACGAAATCAACAATTTCTGCATTAGTCAACATAGTAATCCAGCCACAAATCACTCAAGCAATGCACATATATTATCATCAATTTACTGCATCATATATAACAAATAGTCTAGCATCATCTCAAGTAATCATTAGCATGTATCATCAATTTATTCAATCATAAAACTTGACTTTTAGCCTTTTAACAAATTCTGCACTCTAACAAACAGAATTTTCAACATCATTATCATTCAATAAATCAAACACAACATCATTCAATTAGCCACAACCTCAACTCTAACATCCTAATTCTTACCTCTTTTTGTCAATTTTCAACAAAATTCTGACAACACTTTAATCAAATTTACATGATCCACCATTGCAACAGAGACTTTGTTACTAACAACAAAGAACAACATCTAGAAGCTAGTTAAAAATGACCAAAATTTCAAGAAGCATTTCATTAATGGATCACATAACAACTCCATAGTTGCAAAGCTACAGTAAAAAGGAAGAAATTACAAATAAAACAAGTTCTGGACAAGGATACTAAGCAAAATACATTACTAAAACAAAATGAATAGTTAACTACTCAAAGAATTTCTCTCAAGCACTTTTCTGCTACTTCAACTCTCTCCAATTTGAATTAATAGTATCGTAGCAAAATAATTACTCTAAGGAAACCACCACAACTGGCCTAAATCCTCTAAGGAAACTCCAAGCAAAATGGATTGCCAAAGACCAATCAATAAACAATTGAAGGTATTGAAGGTTAAGGTAATTTTGGCATTAGTAACAAAAGTATCTTGATGCATAAACAAAAAGACCCGCAGGGTGTTGTTAAGAACATCTTAGTTGCTTACTGATTCACCACTCAAATTCATATATGTTTGAGGCTTGGCGAGGAAAACAGGAATATTACCAACAAAACCTGCAAATGACAACCTCACCCTAAAACTCAAGAAATCCAACACACGCTGAAAGAGAAACAAACAAATACAATAATGAATCCAGTGCGATGGACAAACCCTTTCCAAAAAGAGCTTTGCAGTGGACTGTATCCATAGGAATTCCTACTGACGCAGCAAATGCATCAATCATCTCAAATCCCACCTGCACAGGATGGGTAGTGGTAACTAGAGAAGCGCAAACTAACAGAAAGCAAAAGAAAGCGTTTAAACCTACATTGTGTCTAGTTCCTCTTACCTGTCACCAGGGTTTCCGAGCCCCACAAAAATCCATGGGAGTGGAGCAGTAGCAGAGGAGAAGCACGTTTGCTTAGTCTATTAAGCATATAATAAATCAAAAAAGTAAAACCAAAAAAAGTTGCAGCAACAACAAGGAAATAGAATTGAAATCAGTTTCACAAAATTACACCTGCTTAATTCAAATTATAGGGGAAATAGAGTTGGATGCACTGTGGAATTTCTGCAACACCTGAAAACTTGAATGAGCAGACACTATTCCTCTTCAATCTACAATCCACATCAATCTGAATTTGTGTTCTGTTACCAGGAAACTATTGAAGCTCAGTGGTGAACAACTGAACTCAGTAAGTAATCCTACGTATACAAATCAAAACAATAATCAAAAGAATACTTTTTGGCTTTACCAGTTTTCCCAAACAATTTATAACATTGACCAAAACAACAATAATAATACTCTTATAAATACTGACTAAGCCTTTTTCTTTTAAATTTAATTTATTTATATAATTGAAGTCATTGAACCAAATTTATTTACATCTAACTAGCTATCACACTAACTCTCTACTGACTGCATCTCCAAGTGAGAGCAACGAGCTCCACTATCCTCGAACAGCAAGAGGCCAGAGGAGTTAGTGATGAGAACAAGGACGAGGACCAACAGGAGTTAGGGATGAACAGAGGCCACAGGAGAGGATGACAAGCAGAGATGTCATTCGACGGATACCAGAAAGGCAAGGCCACAGGCGATTTTTGGCTGGCAACTCAGCGATAGAGATGTAGTAAAAGCAACGAGTCAGAGGGACGCAGGCGAGGTAAGCGTCACCGTCTGTGTCAACGCCGGCCACAGCGGCGGAGAACGTTGCTGGGCTGGAGCTGTTGCTGCTAGTAGGAGTGAGGAGGAAGTAGAACGAACTGAATCTGGGGTTTAGGTTTCAAAATTAATATTTTTTTAATTCAAAACAACGCCATTTAGGATGTGAAAGAGAGAGGGCCAGGTGAGAAGGTTAGAGGAAGGGCTGGGATGAACATGAAGCCGAGCTGGGGTCATCGGCAGTGATGAAGATAAACATGAAGCCGAGCTGGGTGCGATGAAGATGAACATGCAACGGCTATTCTTTTAGGGTTAAAAGTGAATATGGAAACAAAATAAAACTAGTGTATGCTGTTGTTATTTTTAGGGTTAAAACTGAAAACTTAGAAAAAAAAGTAAAGTGTGGAAAAAAAATTGGTGGAAAATTAAATTTTGGGGGAGAAAACTCTATCGGCACGTTTTTATAGGGTGTCCAAATAAACACAGGATATGGGCACATTTTAAAAAGGTAACTATTGGAAGATAAAGTAGCCAAGCTTTTTAAGCGTATCGATTTTTCTTTACGACCACGCTTTTCAAGCGTGACAAAAATAAAAGCGCGGCCAAATCTTGAATCAGTGGCCACCCTCGTAAAAGCGTGCCGATTTCCCTCAAAAGCATGGCAAAATTAGGCGTGGCCAAATCACAAATTAGTGGCCACCTTCGCAAAAGCGTGGCCATTGACCACTTTTGGCCACGCTTTAAAAGCGTGGCAAGAAAAAAGTGTGCTGACAGGCCTTTTCTCTTAAAGTGTAGCTCAAAAATAATGTGCGACTTTGGAAGAAAAAGTTTCAATAAATACCACTTACAATATTAGTTTTGGCTATTTGAGTCTCAAAATAAAAATAATGTTATTTTACAGAGTGCAATGTACTATGCGTCGAAAATTATTCTAAAGACTAATAAAAGTTACATTCGTAAAGTTTGAGGAGTAATAATATTACCTCAATATTTTTTAAAAAATATTACTAAATAATAAAAAATATTAATGTAATTTTAATAATACTTTTTGAAACATCAAAATTCAAAAGACACCGTACATATTTTATGAGTAAATTTGTCAATATTTGAAATTTTTATAAATAAAAAATAGTTTACTCAAATAATAAAGAATAATTATCATAATTTTAATTATTATCATTATCCAAAATAGAAAGTGAAAGTAATTACGGTGACTAAATAAACGACAACATCAAGGAGAAGAGAAAGCCTGACACAAAATGCAGAAAACTATAACAATGCGTCCTTATTTCCACACAATACCTAAACAGCACAAGCATACTAAAAGCAGAAGATCTCGTATTATGGGTGATGTTTGATAAATGCATTGGGAAAGAGAGAAAAAATAGAGAAGTGCGTTTGACTTTTTTTTTAATGTTTTATTGTTATGTTTGACAACTTTTTATTAACCTTACTTTTTTTTTTCAAAAAGATACCGATAACTATTAGTCTATTATCTTTGTGATTTCACACACGGTAGTTTTTTCTAATTTTTCGTAGTTTTTTTGTTTCAATTTTTTTATTAAAATTATTCAGATTTGTTTTAATTACTAGAAAGGTAAATATTTTAATCTTTTTTATTATTTTTAGTATTCTCTTTTATATTTTAATTTTTATATTTTTTTGTTCATATGATATATATATTGCTGATTTTATGGAATTTTTATTATTTCTTATCTGTATAAGTTTTTTTTCCTATTCTTTGATGTACTTTATTTTTGTTTTTTATAAAAAAAATTTATTTTTTATCTGACTTTGTAAAAGTTGTAATTATAATTATTATACACTACATTTATTATCAAAATTTTATATAATATGAATTGATCCTACCAAAAAGGACAAAATAAATAAAAAAAATTAATTATAAGTAATAATAGAATTATAAATAATAAAAATTTATAGTTTAAAATAATGCTAAATTAAAGAGTACTGATAGTACTAAAAAAATTATAAAATATTTTTTTTTGTTTGACATTATAAAATTTATAATACTTTCTTTCATATTTTTATTTTTTATTATATTTATTTTATTTATATGATAAATAATGTTTATACTATTTTTGTTAATGTTCTGATTTTTTATGTATACTGTTATTTTTTGCAATTCTTATTGTTTCTTTGTTTATATTAACTTTTTTTTATCATTTACTATCTTTTATGTCTAATATTTTTGTTTTAGTTTAAATTTTTTATTTTTTATTCAGTTATGTAAAATTTATAATTATAATGCTTGTATATTATGTTTTATTATAATTTTTTATAATATAGATTTTTATCCCATTTAAAAAGACAAATTAAATAAAAAATTATTCATAAATAATAAAATATATTTTTATTTTTAATATAAAATATATTTTATTAACTTTCATATGTTACTCTAATTAGTAACTAAGTAAGTAAATATTAATTTTATTATAAAATCAGTCAATAATATTTAAATATCTAAATTAAGATGATAGGATAATATAAAAAATATTTAAATTGATGTCTTTTTATTAATTTTTCATCTAAAAGTTATTATGAGTAGTATAATACTATAATCTAAACAACATTTATTTTACTATAATTCATTTTGGATATAAAGATTGTCAAATATAAATCACGTTAACACAAACTTACTTTTCATCAAAATCAATTTTAGAAAATCAATTTTATACAAACTTTCTTTTGCAAATGTAATCCAAACACACACTATATCTGATTTTATAATTGCTTATACAAATTTGGTTTAAATAAAATTGGCTTGGATATTGTAAAAACAAAAGCAAAAAAGATTAAATCAGCGAGAATAGGAACGATTTTTTTTCCGTCGAAATATCAAACATCATCTGTACTACTAATCACTCTTTCTGAAGGAAAAAATTGGGTTATGTAGCAAACTTATGCCGAATTAATCACTGATTACACTAGTATCCCTCTCAAATTATATCTTGGGTCTTTCTGACATATGAATGAACTATCAGTAATTAACTAATGAATAGAAATAGGGCTCCAAGATTTCACACAAAATAAAATCAAAATCTCATGAGTTAAATATAGAATCCTTTTTAGTAGGGGTGACCGCGGATCGAATCGGATCGGATATGACCGAAATTTCAATCCGATCCGCACTTAAATAATCGGATCGGATTGGATACCATATCTGCATATTTCAAGCTTGGATCCGATCCGATCCGATCTGCACATTTGTGAATCGGATCGAATATCAGATATCGGATATATCCGCAAAACACAAACATATTTTTAAAAGCTTATTTTTATTAAAAAAATCAATAAAATTTATTTTTCTATTTTTTTAAAAATGTGTACTCTTAAAATAATATTAAACATATTTTTTAAATAATAAATTAAAATAATACAATATATATGATAATTATTAGTTGAAATAAAATATAAAAAGAATATTTACTTATTTATTTTTTTATTTTTACGGATACGCGGATATGCGGATCGAATATGCGGATATCAACACAAAATCCGCAATCCGATCCGATTAGTGTGCAGATCCAATCCGATCCGATTACCTTGCAGATCGGATCCATATCCATAATTTTCGAATCGGATTCGAATAAATACCGCGGATATGCGGATCGGATCCGATCCATGAACACCGCTATCATATATGCTATGCTACCTGATTATGTGCTACTTGTTCTACTTGTACTTTAATTGTACATTACTTGTCTGTATTGCTTGTGTTTGTACAATTGAGAGGTCCCACATGCTGGTGTCGGTGGACGCTAAGGGCTGTTCTTGATGAGGTGGATTGATGATGTGAATGAATAATGATGATGATTATTGAATGAGATATTTTGAACTCCCAGGGTAGACGTAGTGAAGTAAATTCACTTGTTCCAGGTGAGGATATGATGTATTGATATAGAATTATTGAGACAGAACAACTGGTGATGGTTTTGTTTATGATTCTGATTCTGGTTCGTGGGAGAGTTAGAAAGTTGGAAAGCATGAGAAATCTGAATTAGATTTAGCATTCCCTTATAACAGTTGCCTATTTATGGATTAGCGAGATCATATGGTGGATGTTTGGTGAAAAGAAGTTTAGGATGCTTAGTGAGTTTTGATTGCAGTGCATTGTATTTATTTGACACTTTTACCGTACTGAGAACCCATGGGTCGGGGGTTCACATTCCGTATATATCTCTTGTTTTTCAGATACAGGTCCATGTACTCAGCAGTGAGCTGTGGTTCATCTGAGAGATGGAAAAGATCTTTATATTATCTACTTTATATTTTGCTTAGAATCTCTCCACCTTTATTTGGAAAGCTTACATTATGTATTGAACTCTTTTGAACTTGCCTATAGAGGCTCTTATGTTTCTTTTGGGAGAGATTAGGAGATTCTGTTGTCAACTACTTTCATACTGTACCCTAGGCGGCCTAAACTTCGCGGGTCGCGACTAGTAGCTATGTACTTATGTTATATATCTATATGTTGTCCATCTCTTTCTCTTCTTTATGCCTTTATCATTATATCGCTTTCGACTTCACGGTTTATCTTTTTGTTATCGAAACGTGAGTGATACGTCTTCGTGAATTTATTTTTACTCTTTTCAGGATTTTTGATTAATATTTCTTTTAGTTATACTTATATTTATATATTAAAGATCCACCTGAGAGTCGTACCACCGTAATATCATTGACTTATGACTCGAGCATAAGGATTTGACTATTAGGGTGTTACAATAATTTGAAATGACTATTTTAAAAAAAAATTAAAATTGTTTAGGAATTTTTTTGAGCATTTTAAAACTCTTTGGGTACTATTTTGCACTTCACTTTAGAGATTGATTTGTCCAAATTGCACACGTAGTGTAAAATTTGAGAAAATTAAATTAAGTAAATTAACTAGTTAAAACTGCAATAATTGGGATTAAGACACCCAGAATATGTAAAAATATTACAATCTATGCTTTTAAATGTAAAATTTGAATTAAGAAAATTAAATTGAGCGCGAAACTATAATTATTTTGGAAAAATGCGTACCGGCATTAAAATTTTCTGTATCAGCGGTTTAAATCTGTTTGAGGAAAAATTTAAAATGTAGAAATAATGAGAGAGAGAGAGAGAGGGAGAGAGAGAGAGAGAGAGAGAGAGAGAGAGAGAGAGAGCTCGCAGAGAAGCGAAGAGAGAAAGGGGATCGGAAGAATAAACTTTAACTTCCATCACCTTTAAATTACCATAACTTTTGCTATAGAGTTTCGATTGACGAGCCGTTTGCGGCCACAAAAAAATTATCTCCTCATCTTCAATTCTATCCAATTAGTCTAGTGAGTAACTTGAAATTTCAGCTCCAGTTTCTCATTCAAATCTGAATTCGCATTTTGAGCTTGGGTATTGAAAAATTTTGGTGATTTTAATGTTATGGAAATTCTCTAGCTTATATTTTTGGTGGTTCTATCATTAAATTCAGTGAGTAAAGATAAGAATCCTTTTTTTCTCTTTATTCATCAATTTATGTGAGCTATAGTTTTGATATTGTGACAAATTGTATGATATGGTGTTAGATTGAGTAATTGAAAGCTTGATTTAGTAGACTTGTGAAATTTAAACTTGGACATTAGTGTGAGTCAATTTGGGGCTTCTTGAAAATTTTGGAAGGGAAGCTTGGAAGCTTAGATTTGCGATATTAAGATATGGGTTTAAGTTTTGAATAAATACCACGTAATGTGACATGAGATTCTAGACTAGTAGACCTAGGATTATTGTGGTTGATTGTTTGGTTTAGTGTAGAAATTGTGATATAATGGATATTCATTGTTAATTGTTGTTGTGAATTGTGAATCAAATTGTTGAGTTGGATATGAAATTGTGAAATGATTTCTTATTATGGCAAGTGATATGAAAATTAGGTCGGAGACTTTGATAAGGTGAGAAAATCTCTTGGTAAGTTGAGGTAAGTGATGGTGTGATTATGTTGTGATTGATGAATTGATTATGTAGAATTGGGTAATTGATCTAATTTGCTGTGAATTGTTGCTATGTTGCAATTGGTTGAAATACTGGTTGAATTTAGTTTGGTTGTGAGTTTTTAATATGAGAGTGTGATGTGTTTTTAATATAAGAGTTTGAATTTGGGTGTAAAAATCTGAAATTTGAGAACTTACAAAAAAAACTAGAAATTCTGGTATGTGTGTGCATGTACATGGTTGTGTGCACGCACAGGTCAGAACGGGTGTCAAGGGTCGTGTGTACGTGCAAAGGGTGTGCGCACACACGAGAAAAATTTTACAAGTTGTGCATATGAACAACTGGTCATGCGTACGCACAAGCTGCGATGTACTTCTGATTTGTGCATACGCACAAGGGTGATGCGTACGCATAAGTCCTATTTTCTTACATAATCTTTGTTTTTACCTGTTTGACTTTCTTGGAAAGTTTGTAAACTTTTGTAACCCCTATATTGAGTACAGAGACGGTAGATTAGAGGGTAGAAAGCATTGGGAAGGAAATTATTGAGTCGAAATGAGTTGGAAGTGATTGAAGGGATGGGTTGATGTGATTGGATGATGGAAAGTAGTTTGATTGATATGATACCTCCTTGGGTAGATACAGTGGTTCATCCCACTTGCTCTGGATTGAGATTAAAATTTTCTGGGTAGATGTAAAGGTTGTGGTTCATCCCACTTGTTCCGAGTTGAGATTAGAACTCTTTGGGTAGATGCAGTGGTTCACCCCACTTGCTCCAAGTTGAGATTGAAACTCCCATGGTAGATGCAGTGGTTCGCCCCACTTGCTCCGGATTGAGATTTGAGACTTTTTTGACCCTCCGTTATAAGATGTGACCGGACACTTAGACCTTTCTGGATAAATCTCCCAAGAGAAGTGAATACCTCTTTGGGATACATGCACCGAGGGACTGTCCAGGATTTGCTACCGAACATGTCAGGTTTGGCTGTATTACCGACAGATGTGCTCATAGGCCATAGAGCAGACATGCATCATTTGCATTTATGTGTATTGATTGGGTGTGCATCTTGTATTTGGTTTGCCTTATTGAGTAATTGTATCTATATGCTATTTGATCTAATTGCTTTATCTATTCTCTCTATTTGTCTATTTGATGAATCCATATTTGATGATAATTTTTTACTTTAAATGAGTGAATTTTATCACATAAACTTGTACTAAGTCATTGAAATAGTATGCTTTTGTGAATTCTCTCTTAATTATGTTTAATTATTAAAAATATGATTTTAGGGCTCTAAATTGTCAAATTAATTCTACTTTTATTGGTGTAAATTTGGTCGCTTTGGTTGATTGTGGAGCACTTGGCAAAAGTTTGGTGAACTGGTTATAGCTTGGATCCATCCGTAGCAAAATTCAAGTGTTGGAAACCGGCGTCATTAAGGCTGCGTTTGTTTTCAGAGACAGAACAGAACATGACACTGAGACAAAGTCATAACAGAACAGAACATTAAAAATTATTGTTTGTGTATTGTGTTTGGATATGATGGACAAGACACTAATGTAATGTCTAGTATTATGTTTGGATATACATGGACAAGACTAAATTATTAGGTAAAATGACTAAAATAGACATCCCTCTCCTCCTTCCATGTATCTCTAATCTTTGCCCTCCCTAACCCTCTCGAGTTCAAGAACCGAATGGTTTTTGTTGCTTCAACTTCGATCTTCATTGGCTATAAGAGCAAAAAACTGGCCAAGAAAAACCGAACCATGCCAGAACTGGACCGGGATTCATTGCCAAAAGGGTTCAGTTATCGGAATCAACATTTCCGGTTTCAGAAGAACACATAAAGCTAGTCTTCACCCAAGTTTCTCTGTTGATGCACTTGCCAATTTTACCCGTTTAGCTTCTTTCAATGCTTCAGGTTTTGTGCTTAATGGTTCTATTTCTGAGTGGTTTGGTGATAAAAGCAATAACAACTACCTTGGTGCACTCCAGGTGCTTGATTTAAGTTCTTGCTCAATAACTGGCTCTATTCCTGAGTCAATTGGTGGTTTGATTTTGTTGAAGTCTGTGTTACTTTCTGGGAATAGCTTAACTGGTAGAATGCCTTCAAGTTTGGGAATGTTGTCTAATTTATCTATGCTTGATCTCTCAGGAAATGAACTTTCTGTGCTTGATCTCTCAGGAAATAAACAGTAGTTGTTTCTGTACTTCTCTTCATTCCTCAATCGAATCTCAAACTGATAATAGCACGAAAAAAGGAAGAAAAAAAAATCATCTTTTTAATTTCTTCTTGATTTCCACCTCCAATAACTCAAACACCCATTTTCTATTTTTGCCAAAATCTCATTTATTTCTATTCTTTTCTTCTTGAGTCACTTTGAAACTGACATTTTTCCTATCAACAGTAACACCTTAACTATCCTCACTTTCATCAGGTACGGTGCCTTCTCAGATTTGAGAATTTCATTAAAAATTTCACTATAAAGTGCCTATTAGATTCATATATGATAAATCTAGCTTGGTGCCTATTAGGTTGTAAGTGAATAATGCTATGTTTGTTCTCAACATTTTCTTAATCTTTTACTTAGATGTAGATGAATAAAGCTAGCTTGCGCTAAACTTCAGATTTTTAGATTAAGAGTGTGTGAGAACTGAGAAATTTATTTCATTGTTAGCTAATTTTGCCCCAATTAGATTAGCTAGAGTGTAGTGGATGTGGATTTGTGATTTTAGATATAATGGCTTGACTCGGTCTGATTCAATTCCATTCGTGCAAGATTAGTTGAATTCTCGTGGATTTTGGGATCGTGGTGAATTTAGAGTGAGTGATGTATGGCCATTGCAAAGTTGGTTAGGAAAGTGAAACGCCCATATGGGTTATGGGTGAAGATGACAGCTGTGACAATGTTGGGTTTGTGCTTCATCTTTGTGTCGGGGGTGTTCTCGAATTCGTCTTCGTCTATTACCACACAAAGGAAAAGCTTTGAAGACATTATAGAACCTTCTTCCTCCTCTTCTACTTCTTCTAAAGGGGTTCAAACACAAACACAACTACCACACAAGAAGGAGGAGACTAAGGCAGAGGAAAAGCAACATTTTGGTGACGTGTCGAATAAGGAGAAGGATGTGTCGGGGGAGGATGAAAAGAAGGGTAATAGTTTTGCCACCGTACATTAAGAACATGACAAAGGGGTGGCACCACATAAAAGGGTGCATAAGAATGATAAAGATAAAGTGAGAGCAAATGAAGTGTCTGAATCTGATGGTAATGATGAATCAGAGGATAAGGAAGACAAAGAGGAGAGTGAAGGAGAGTTGGAAGGTGAAAAAGAAGGGTCTGATCGTGACGGTAAAGTGGGTATGGATTTTGAAATTATATGCTTGCTACTAAAAAATGCCAAAGGCCTAGCGATCTTAACTGTTGCCAAAGCTGGTGCACTTCTCTCTTACAAAATTGGTACTGGTTTGGTTGTTGTTCGAAGAGCAGATGGATCATGGTCTGCGCCATCAGCTGTACTCTCCCTGGGCTTAGGATGGGGTGCTCAGGTAAGGTGAATATATGCATGTTTAGTTCTTGTGTAGTATTATTTCACCAATATGTTTATGCATACTATTATGAGTTAATTGTGAAAACCAGATAACGAGTAGAAGGAATGGATGTGGACCTATTTCAAAATACATCTGTGTTTAATTTTCCTTTACTATTTAATCTTAATTGACATAATATTTTTTGTGACTTTATCTTTACACAACTCTTTTGCATTAACTGAATATTACCCTTAGAAGATCGAGTTAGTATAGGTATTTAAAATCTTGGCATGGCTTAGATTTGTGTGTTGATCTTGTATTCCCAGATTGGTGGCGAACTTATGAATTTTATATTTATTCTTCATGATATAAAATCTGTGAAGGCATTCTGCAATCGAATGCATTTTTCCCTTGGTGCTGGTTGTAGTGCTGCTGCTGGACCTGTTGGAAGAGTTCTGGAGGCTGATGTTTGTGTTGGTGACAGGGGTTCTGGCATGTGCTATACATACAGTTGTAGTAAAGGTAGTTTTTAAATGATTTTTTTATTGCACATATCGCTTGTTCTTCTCTATGCACAAAAATGCCACTGAAATATTTAATTTTGATCATTTGAATTGATTAGTATATTTGGGCTATTGCTTTCCTTGATATTTTAGTGTTGTCTCTTGCTGAATAATTTCTACACCTGATAAAATATTTAGCCAAGGCAGTCTAATGTATGGACCATAATCTTGTTAATATGCTGACTAAGACATCAAGTTTTAACTATGGTAGAAATATGTGGTATAGTGGACTGAAGGTGTGTTTGTTAATGCCTTGTTTGAATAAGCTAAATGCTAACTAGCAAATTTCACAACTATAGCAGTGTCTAGACTTGTTCAGCTGATATTATATGCTTGCTACTGCTCCTGCAAGGGAGACAAGAACAATGATGAGAGTGCCTTTGGCACAAAACCAGAAGCTGCGGTTCAACTCTCAGCTACTTCAAATGGAAGGGTTGCAGTTCAAGTTTGATGATGACAACTACTCCAATATCAAACCCTTTTGCTTTTTTAATTTCTTTTCTGTTGTTTAATATTTGATCAAGATAGTAGCAATTTATATTTTATTTATTGGTACATGAGAGAGCTAGATATTTCTGTGTGCTACTCTCCTCATGTGACTTTATTATTGTCATTTCATTATTTCTAGTGAGTACTTTTGCACATGCTTAACATAAATAAAGTTATATTCTGCACAGTAGACTAAAAATTCTAATTGAACATAAACAAAAGAAACATTTGTAAATTGAAGAAAAAAACTAAACTTAATTAAGCACCCATTTTGAACAAGTTTCTGCAATAACATAATAAAACCAATACTTAAAACTAATTATGCACTAACATCAACAAAATCTTGCATTCAAAATTATGCATGTTTGAACCTAAATCTGCACAAAATGAAATGATAACTCTAAAAGAGATTAACTCTAATTCTAAGTATGCAATATAGCTCTAATAAATCCGGCTTTCTGGCTATTTCCCAATGACCAAAACATTTTTTCCAGTTGAGGATTTGTGGAGAACTTGAGTGCAATAGAAATAACTTCATCATCAGTGAATCCAAGTTCGCTAAGTATATCACCAGCCTTTTTTTCCTCACGAGTGTTTACCATAGCTTGGGCAAAAGCATCCAAACGCTTTCCCTGTTGATCGAACACATATTTCAACGTGTCAGTTAACTCCTTTATCATCTTGGTATCCTTTGCCGCTTTAAATGAAGAAGGCTTCTTTCCTTGTTTCTTCCCAGAAGATGAAGCTACAGAATTTGGTTGTTGGAGTAGAGATTCACTGCAATCATGGTTAGAGTTAAAGATATCCGTATCTTCTTCGTCCATTTCTTCATACCCATTCATTTGCACTTCTTCTTCAGCGTCATTGCCGCATACAGTAGCATCCCCATTTGCTCTTTCCTTACAAAATATTTTTTCTAAGCGCGTATAAGGGGGAAAAGGCTTTCCTGGAGTATACAACCTTACTCCTTGTTTCTAGAAAAAATAAAAAATAAAAGATCAACAAAGAAGGACAGACTATCAAGTAGAATAAAATTAATTCAACAAAATCAAACTTGTAAACCAACCTTCATATAAGCAGCTAGGATCTCTTTGTTGTCCACAACCACACATTGCTTCACATCATCCCATCCAACTGCTACAGGCTGCCATGTCAGCAGCAAATTGATATTTCTCTTTCAACCTCTTAACCTTATTTTTGCAATGAGTTATTTGAAAACCACCACCTGCAAACCTCTCATTCATTTTTGTAGCAAGTTTCTCAAAAGATCTGGGCCTAAATTGACCTACATCAGCTATTCTTCCTTCAATCACAAGCTCCTCCATAAAACCAACAAATACCTCTGTCTCTTCATCAGTCCAAACATGTCTGTCTATTTGTCCCTACAATCTATATTAACTCAATCAAAATTCAATTGAACATCCTAAGGATATCATGACATTATCTTTATAATGTATCAATACAATATATTTAAATAAAATACACATAATAATTCAAATAAAATACACATATAATGTATCAATACAACACAAAAGCATATCATAAGCATATCATGAGATTATTTTTATAATGTATCAATACAATACAAAATCCAACACAACAAACTATCATAATAATTCAAAATAAAATACACATACAAGAAATAAACCAACTAATTAATTCAGCTATGCATCCACTCATTGTATATTTCATGTGCTAAGTTGTCTCGCCAAACAGTCCATTCATTGCTGCCCTCTATACTGTCAATAATTTCATCGTCTCCATCTTGGTTATCACCATGCTCCTCTCCAATAAGCACTTGCTCATTCTCAAGTGACATGTCCTCCTCAGGATCGGAGTCCATATTAAGCCGAATAAAATTTTGTAATAAACAACAAGCAATAATTATTCTATTTTGTGTCTTGATTTTGTAGAAACAAGGACTCCTCAAAATTGCCCATCTCTTCTTCAATAAACCAAAACAACGCTCAATAATGTTCCTAGCTGAAGAGTGCTTCTTGTTAAAATATTCTTGAAAGTTTCTAGGTGCATTTCTACCATAAGCCTATTCTTGTACGTGGTATCAAGTATACCTATATGGTGCTAGAAACCCCTTGCAATTAGTATAACCAGCATCCACTAAATAATAATTCCCTAAAAATTAAAAGAGACACGTTATGAGGATTAAGAAAATTGTATGAATTAAAAATTTTGAAGTATTTTTGTTACCTAAAATTTAACTATTACATACCAATTGGTATCTTGAGGTTATTACGATGTGAAATTGCATCTCTAAGGACTCTTAAATCCGATGCGGATCCTTCCCATCCACTAAGTACGTACACAAAATTCATATCTCGATTTCATACGCCTAGGACGTTGGTTGATATTTTACCTTTTCTTGTTCTGTATCTTGATTTATCTTCTTCAGAGACAGTCACATCTATATATGTTCCATCTAATGCTCCTAGACAATTCTAAGGAAAGAAATTTAAGGTTCAAAACTATCTCTATACCAAACCATATATAATACAAAACCACAACCGCATATCTTCATTAGACGTACCTTGAACCATTTCCATCGGGGATCTATGCAGTCATCTGGAACAGGAACAGGCTTTGCAAACAATA
Organism: Arachis hypogaea; assembly: GCF_003086295.3. Classification (NCBI taxonomy): domain Eukaryota; kingdom Viridiplantae; phylum Streptophyta; class Magnoliopsida; order Fabales; family Fabaceae; genus Arachis; species Arachis hypogaea. Next base: position 28,633,792 of record NC_092042.1, on the reverse strand, counting down.
GGCTTTGGACACGTAATACCGACGACAAAACTTTATTAAAATACTTACTTATTGTTTCTCCTGACCTATAAAATCTAACTTAGAGTGTGCGATTCTTTTTATGATGAGCTAAAATTATTAAAAATATAATTACTTGCTCAAGTATATTTACATGACATTCATCGCTTAATCCACCCTGAACTTTAAGTAACTCACATAATTTTCCTAATGCATTTATGCTCATTCTTAATTCCCAAATACAATTCCTATCGCCTCCTCCTATGATTCGGCTTAACACATTCCGTCTCAAGGGATTAGTATTAATTTCTCTATTCCTAATCAACAAATGTCTCCTTCTCCTATTTTTCAAATAAAAAAATGCTAACATCAAAATTAATATTGTGGTTGTCTCAAGTTCAATCTGAATCATAAAATAAAATAAAAAGAAATCGCCTAAATTGTTCAGATTGGTCCAATGGTTCCATTCTTCCCTAACAACAAATAAAAAATATAAATCATAATTTATTATAAAATAACATAAATACAAAAAATAATCAATAAGAATAAAAATAACAACATAACCAACTAATTATTTTATTTTTGCATTCAAACAAATAAGAAGACTTCAATATATTTTTTTCCATTCCTTATTCCATTCTGAACAAAATATATATGTTCAATCATTCATTCACAGCAGGATTGTATAAATTAAAAATTTTGACACTAGAAAAATAATTTCTCATGTTCATATTCAATTTTTATATTTTCAAATCATAAATAATATAAATAAATAAAAATAAAAGAAGCCAGAAGAACCAATAATTTAAAGTAAGAAAATACAAACGAAAATAAGAAGCAAAGAGAAAAGGCAGAGTTATATACATGCGTGACTGAGAAAGAGAAGAACACGTGAATTCCAAAAGTTGTTACAAGCTCTAATAAATAATTTGCTTCTGAAATGTTGTAGTTAAATTAGTTGAGCAAAAAAATAAAGAGGAGAAGCACGCAGTAAAGAAGAAGAAAAAGTGTAATACCCGGTCTAACCGAAATTAATTAAGTAATGAGTTAAGTAGGAGCGAATATGGTTGGAAGATTTGGCAATTAGAATTTGATGATTTAAATATGATATTTGGATTCAGTGAATTTTTCCGAGTCGGAAGACATAGTTTTCTGCGTAAAAGCGCGCAGTGAAATTTTGACCGGCAGTACCGGCTGAGACCTGTCAGGTACTACAGCTGAGAAAATTGATTATGAGTAAATAAGATTAAGAAATGAGGAATTATGATTAGGGGAGGTAGAAATATTTAAAGTGCGATTTGGAGCGCTAATCTTAAAGGTTTTGGCCCAAAATTGGGCCAACGGACAAAAATAAGTGAACTGGGCCTAAGTGGGCCCAAGACCCAATATATATAAACATTAGTTATGAGCATTTCAGCTCATTTTTACCCTAAAAGAGAGGTTGGGGCGCTGAAATAGTGAAGAGAGGAGAGAAGAGAGAAAACCTAACTCTCTTTGATCTTCAAATCACCATAACTTGAGCTACGGAGCTCCGATTGACGAGCCGTTTGCGGCCACGCGTCGCTCTTCTCATCCTCTACATTTCTATCTAAGTTTTGTGGTGAGTATTCCATTCATCTCTGCCCAGTTTTCGAAATTCCCCACTGTTACACGTTTTTGGGAAGTTAGTGTTGAAATCTTGTGATTTTGGGTGTTTAGGGATACTCCAACATGGATTCTAAGTGGGTTCTATCCCTACTTCATATGGGCTGAGGTAAAAAGTGCTCAAACCCTTGTAATTTATCATCTTTATGAGCCCTAGGTTGATGTATGTATGTGATATTGGTTATGTTAGTGTATTTGGTGATTTTGATGCACAATTGGGAGGTTGGTATTGCTTGTGGAGCTTTGGTGAGGCTTGGAGCTAAGGGTTGGTGGAGACTTCCATAGAAGAGGCTCAATTGATTTGGCTACAAGAGGTACGGTTTAAGTTTCATTTAAGTACCGTGTGGTGTGATGAGAATTCCTAGGCTAGATGCCCCTAGGATTAAGTTTGGATTGTGTAAATGGTTGATGCTAATATGCATAGTTGGTATGTAATGTGAATTGATGATTGGGTTGAGAATGGTGTGGCCTTGTATGCTTGGTGTATTGAAAATTTGATGTTTTGGGTAATGAGTATTGATTTGTGATTTATGCATTTAAATTGTGAAATTGGGCCGGAGGCCGTATATTTTGGGCCGGAGGCCGGAAAGAGGTAAGGAAGGTAAGTTGATGTGTGCATTGTATGATGACACAAGTGATTGGATGAATTTCATATAATGAATATATGAATAATTGGGTTGGTTATTGAATAATGAGGTTTGAGGAGTTGAAGTGTGGAAATTGGTAAATTTTGGGTGAAATAGTATAGATGAGGTATGTTTGATTTTGGTTGAGATATATTATGTGGTCATATATGTGAGTATGATTATTGATGCCTTGATGGTATGATAATGCATGAGAGATATACATGTTGTGATATATGCTTGAGAAATGATTAAGGTTGATTTGGGGGTGAAACCACGTGATAGTGAGTATGATATTGGTTATGTATAATGATGGTTGATTGGAAATAGTATTGTTGGAAATTGGGATGAGGAAGGATGTATGACATGTTGATATGTTTGTAATTTAGCCATTTGTTTGAAATAGGTAAAGATGGGTTATATGGCGGTTTGTGAATTGTGGTAAGGTGTTAATGTATGAGTTGAGGAGGCTTGATGTTGATTTTGGTATATTTTGATTGGTTTCAAAAAGGGTTGAAATTGGCATGTTTTGGTTGATTTTGAAAAGAGTTGAAAATGGCTTGTTTTGAAAATGGCACTTTGTGGTTTTATATGAAAACATGGGTTTTGGGCATACTTTGACGGGACATAACTTGGACTACGGATCTTTGTTTTGTGCCAAATCTGTTTAGAAATGAAATTGGATCCGGGATGTCCATGCCGTTCGAAGAACGGGTGAAAAACGATTTAAAATGAGGAAGTTATGTCCGTCGGAAGATTGGGGGTTGAAGCTGTGAATTCTGCAGTTTTTAACTTAGAAAATTTTTAGCAGAATAGCCCCTTGCGCGTGGGCGCACTTGGCGCGTACGCGCCGATCTTCCAGAAAACGCCATCCACGCGTGCGCGTGATGTGCGCGGGCGCGCCGATAGTGCTGCACCCAATGCCCAGCCATTTTCCAGAGAGTTGTGCCAGAACTGTGCCAGCTTTGTGCCTGGGGCACGAGAGTATCCACGCGTACGTGTGGTTGACGCGTGCGCGTCGATTTGGCAAATTTTTAATCCACGCGTTAGCGTGCATGACGCTTGCGCGTCGATGAGTTTTTAAGGACATCCACGCGTGCGCGTGGAGTACGCGTACGCGTGGCATTGTTTTCATGCCAAAGTTGATATTTGAGTTTTAAAAGCCATATCTCATACTTCTAAGCCTCCGATCTCACCACTTATATCTTAAATCATTATGATATGCCTAGCTATTAGAAAAGGGCTAGTGAATGAGGTAACTTGCGAGTGAAGCAAGGGGAAAATGAATAATCAATGAGGATCATTGATGATTATGTGAGATGTGGAGGATGGTGGTGGAAGTGCTTGTTATGCCATTGGCCGAAGGGCCGTAATTGTTTATGAATTGGCTGGTTCTGGATTGAACCGTGAGCCGGAATAGCTGTGTATGCTATGAATATTGGCTGGTTATGGATTTAACCGTGAGCCGGATGGCTGATATGGATGTTGATCCATGGATGAGAATTCATGCATGTTTATGCTGAATTATTGATAATTATGATTTGCACTTCCACTATCTGAGATGCGAGTTTCCCTGGGTAGTAGCAGTGGCTAGTCCACTTGCTCCGGGTATGAGACGAAAAATGATGTTTATGATAAATGAGTTAATTATGGAGTTTTGAATGAATGTAACTCTGATACCTGGGTAGTAGTAAGGGTTGGGGTTCGTCCCACTTGCTCCAGGTTAATGTTTGAGATTTGATAACAATGAGGATTGATAATATGAATTGAGATTGAATGAATATATGCTTGAGATACCTGGGTAGTAGCAAGAGTTGTGGTTCGTCCCGCTTGCTCCGGGTCAATGCTTGAGATACCTGGGTAGTAGCAAGAGTTGTGGTTCGTCCCGCTTGCTCCGGGTCAATGCTTAAGATACCTGGGCAGTAGCAAGGGTTGTGGTTTGTCCCACTTGCTCCAGGTCAGAGATTGTGACGCCTGGGTAGTAGCGGTAGTAGTGGTGAATCCACTCGCTCCAGGTTGAGCTGTTAAACACCCGCCTGGGTAGTAGCCGCAGTAGTGGTTGTTCCACTGGCTCTGGGCTGAGCGGGTAGTAGCAAGGGGGTTGTAGCTCAAACCTACTTGCTCCGCGAGGGGTGTTTCTGTCCATGGTTAGCTACCAGGACGTGTCGGGTTGGCTATATAACCGACAGATGATATCATCAGCCATAGGGCAGGCATACATCATTTGCATATGTTTGAATTGTTTGGGTTTGCCTATTTGTTTTGGATTCCTACATCATATATGCTATGTTACCTGATTACGTGCTACTTGTTCTACTTGTACATTATTTGTGTATTACTGGTCTGTATTGCTTGTGTTTGTACAACTGAGAGATCCCTCATGATGGTGTCGGTGGATGTTGGGGGCTGTTCTTGATGAGGTTGATTGATAATGCGGTTGCATGATGATGATGATTTTTGAATAAGATCATTTGAGCCCCCTGGGTAGACGCAGTGATGTGATTTCACTAGCTCCAGGCGAGGGTATGATGTATTGATATAGAGTTGCTGAGGCAGAACAACTGGTGATGGTTTTGCTTATGATTCTGAGTCTGATTCGTGGAAGAATCAGCAAGTTGGGAAACATGTGTAACATGAACTAGATTTAGCATCCCCTTACGACATATGCCTATTTATGGATTAGTGAGAATCTAGGCTGGATACTTGGTGAAAAGGAGTTTAGGATGCTTAGTGAGTTTTTATTGCAGTGCATTGAACTTATTTGGCACTTTTACCGTACTGGGAACCCATGGGCCCGGGGTTCTCATTCCGTATATATCTCTTGTTTTTCAGATACAGGTCCAGGTGCTCAAAGGTGAGCTGTGGTTCGTCTGAGAGCCGGCGAAGATCTTTAATTTCTCTACCTTGTGTTTTGCTTAGAATCTCTCCATCTTTGTTTTGAAGATATTATATTATGTGTTGAACTCTTTTGGAACTTGCCTATAGAGGCTCTTATGTTTCCTTTGGGAGAGATTAGGGTATTCTGTTGTCAACTGCTTTCATACTGTACCCTAGCCGGCCTAAACTTCGCGGGTCGCGACTAGTGGCTATTACTTATGTTATATATATATCTATCCATTATCTATCTCTTAATCTCCTTTATGCCTTGTCCGTATATCGCTTTCGACTTCACAGTTTAACTTTTCGTTGTCGAAACGTGAGTGATGCGTTTTCGCGATTTTATTTCTACTCTTTTCAGGCTTCTCGATTAATACTCCTTTCGAAATTACCTATATTTATATATTAAAAATCCACCTGAGAGTCGTACCACCGTAATATCATTGACTTATGACTCGAGCATAAGGATTTGAATATTAGGGTGTTACATTATGGTATCAGAGCAGTTCGTCCTCGTGAGCCTGAGGGATGGAACTGCTTATGCTTCGATGCATACTCTGAGTCTGTGCCTGTGCTAGTTAGGGTATCTAACTGATACGTCTAGCATGAAGTCCATGAGTGTACCTTTGGTACTTTGAAGCACTATACTTCCGATATTGAGACTGATCAACTTGATATCGATTGTTTGGTGTGTATAGGAACCAGATGGCGCCTCGTGGACCCGGTCGGGGACGTGAGAGAGATCGTACTAGCACGCAGGAACCGGAAATCAACTCGAATAACCCGATAAACCTTATGGCGGCGTTGGAGAATATGGCTGCTGCTATGCAAGCCACTGCGGAGGCTCTTGGGCAACAGATAAACAATAATGGCAATGGCAGAAGGGAAGCTCAGGGCCCGATGACACTGGCAACTTTCTTAAAGGTTAATCCACCTAAGTTCAAGGGAACCACCAATCCGACTGAAGCTGATACTTGGTTTCGGGCCATGGAGCGAGCACTGCAAGCGCAGTTGGTGCCTGAAGAGCAGCGTGTTGAATTTGCTACCTATCTGCTCACGGGGGAAGCATCACATTGGTGGCAAGGGGCTCGACGTCTCCTGCAACAGGGGAATGATCCTATCACTTGGGATGCCTTCCAGGTGGAATTCTATAAGAAGTACTTTCCGAATTCCGCCAGAACAGCCAAGGAATTGGAGTTACTACAGCTAAAGCAAGGTGCTATGTCCGTATCTGAGTATACAGACAAATTTGAGGAGCTATTCAGGTTTTCCCGCATGTGTCAGGGAGCTCCAGGAGACTTTAAGGAATGGAAATGTATTAAGTATGAGGGAGGACTTCGAAGTGAAATCCTAAGCTCCGTTGGACCGATGGAGATTAGGGTCTTCTCCGAACTTGTGAACAAGAGCCGTATTGCTGAAGAATGTGTGAGGAAGGCTGTTGAGGCGAAGAATGACCGTCGGGAGTCCCACCGCAGGGAGCACAATCAAGAATACCTAACAAGGGGTCAAGAGTTTAAGAGAAGAGGATACCCACAACGTTTTCCTCAAAGGCGAAATGACCTTGCAACGAGTGAGGAGTCCCAAAGGGATGGTAAGGGAAAACGAGCAGCGGCTGCTTCTAATGTTTTGAGCTGTCGGAGGTGTGGAAGTCATCACCCAAATAGGCCGTGCCGAATGGGGTTAGGCGTATGTTACAAGTGCGGGTCACCAGGGCATGTATCAAGAAATTGCCAACAAGGAGAGAGTCAGGATGCGGGCCGATTGCGACAGTAAGATTGAGGTAATTATTATCATCAAGCTTAAAGGACAGTGCGTGATTTTATAATACCGCCTATACAGTAAAACTGGGAATGTCGAGCTTAATGTTAGACTGAGAAGCAAACCGGATGGTCCGAGTAAGGATTTGCCTTAATACAAATGGATAAATGCTTGTGATGTAAATGATTTTCTGTTGAGAATGATATGTTGTGTTTGTTATATAGTTGGTTAATTTCTGGATTTTTGGTGAAACGGATTGAACCCGTGACTTTTAGTTCCTTGATTTAAATAGATAAGAAATGGTCCTAAATGATGGATTTAGAAACGTTGATTTGAAATACCAGTCATGCTAAGTTGTGGTTGGGTACTTGAGAAAATAAGTGATGGGGCTAATACTTGACGAGAAATCAAAGTGGCGTAGCGGAAGCTTGCTAAAGCGTTAGCATAGTATGGTAATAATAAGGAAAAGTGGGGTATGATTAGAAATGCCTTATGCTTTGAGTACTTAAAAGTTTAGTGAGCTTATACAGATAATGATTTTTGATAATTGGAATTTATTTGCGGCTGTGAGCCTTGATGGTTCTGAAACGGATGAGAAAATTATCATTGATGCGTAATCGGATTTAGATGATGATTGAGTGCAAGTTGTCGTATTCGAGAGATGGGTGCTATGATGTTTGGTCATGGTGACCTTGGGTTTAGATTGAGGTTTATAATGATCGGTTTTGAAAGACGAATGTGAAAACCATTAAATTGAAATGCTGATATGGTACTTAGATTGGTTTGAGGAAACCCGTGACGGGTGGTAAACTTCAATCTTTGGGGAGGTGCTGTTGAAATTTTTCCCAAGAATTTGAAGGAGTGTTGGTTATATTTTTGAAAATGATTTTTGATCTGAGTAACTTCAACAAAAGAGATGTGTCTTGAAAGCTTTTATAGATTATTAGAGAAAAGCGGATTCTTAAGAATTTGTCAGCTTGTTAGTACAAACTCATTGGATTCTAAAAACGAAGAAAGCTTTGATTGATTATAGTGATGTGTGATGATGGCTATGATTAACGATGATAGCAATATTATTGATGAGATTTAATAGGGTGTGAGTTGATGAGACGATAAAAGTAAGGAACGAATGACCGAGATCCTCAGAGATAGAGAAATCAGAGCGCGAAAACGGAAGCACGCAGAGTAAAAGGACCTTGGAACTGTTATGCGTTGGATATAACGGCAGACTACGCTCGCGTATTCGTAGTGATTGATGGAATTTTCGAGGGCGAAAATTTCTGTTAGGGGGGTAGAATGTAATACCCGGTCTAACCGAAATTAATTAAGTAATGAGTTAAGTAGGAGCGAATATGGTTGGAAGATTTGGCAATTAGAATTTGATGATTTAAATATGATATTTGGATTCAGTGAATTTTTCCGAGTCGGAAGACATAGTTTTCTGCGTAAAAGCGCGCAGTGAAATTTTGACCGGCAGTACCGGCTGAGACCTGTCAGGTACTACAGCTGAGAAAATTGATTATGAGTAAATAAGATTAAGAAATGAGGAATTATGATTAGGGGAGGTAGAAATATTTAAAGTGCGATTTGGAGCGCTAATCTTAAAGGTTTTGGCCCAAAATTGGGCCAACGGACAAAAATAAGTGAACTGGGCCTAAGTGGGCCCAAGACCCAATATATATAAACATTAGTTATGAGCATTTCAGCTCATTTTTACCCTAAAAGAGAGGTTGGGGCGCTGAAATAGTGAAGAGAGGAGAGAAGAGAGAAAACCTAACTCTCTTTGATCTTCAAATCACCATAACTTGAGCTACGGAGCTCCGATTGACGAGCCGTTTGCGGCCACGCATCGCTCTTCTCATCCTCTACATTTCTATCTAAGTTTTGTGGTGAGTATTCCATTCATCTCTGCCCAGTTTTCGAAATTCCCCACTGTTACACGTTTTTGGGAAGTTAGTGTTGAAATCTTGTGATTTTGGGTGTTTAGGGATACTCCAACATGGATTCTAAGTGGGTTCTATCCCTACTTCATATGGGCTGAGGTAAGAAGTGCTCAAACCCTTGTAATTTATCATCTTTATGAGCCCTAGGTTGATGTATGTATGTGATATTGGTTATGTTAGTGTATTTGGTGATTTTGATGCACAATTGGGAGGTTGGTATTGCTTGTGGAGCTTTGGTGAGGCTTGGAGCTAAGGGTTGGTGGAGACTTCCATAGAAGAGGCTCAATTGATTTGGCTACAAGAGGTACGGTTTAAGTTTCATTTAAGTATCGTGTGGTGTGATGAGAATTCCTAGGCTAGATGCCCCTAGGATTAAGTTTGGATTGTGTAAATGGTTGATGCTAATATGCATAGTTGGTATGTAATGTGAATTGATGATTGGGTTGAGAATGGTGTGGCCTTGTATGCTTGGTGTATTGAAAATTTGATGTTTTGGGTAATGAGTATTGATTTGTGATTTATGCATTTAAATTGTGAAATTGGGCCGGAGGCCATATATTTTGGGCCGGAGGCCGGAAAGAGGTAAGGAAGGTAAGTTGATGTGTGCATTGTATGATGACACAAGTGATTGGATGAATTTCATATAATGAATATATGAATGATTGGGTTGGTTATTGAATAATGAGGTTTGAGGAGTTGAAGTGTGGAAATTGGTAAATTTTGGGTGAAATAGTATAGATGAGGTATGTTTGATTTTGGTTGAGATATATTATGTGGTCATATATGTGAGTATGATTATTGATGCCTTGATGGTATGATAATGCATGAGAGATATACATGTTGTGATATATGCTTAAGAAATGATTAAGGTTGATTTGGGGGTGAAACCACGTGATAGTGAGTATGATATTGGTTATGTATAATGATGGTTGATTGGAAATAGTATTGTTGGAAATTGGGATGAGGAAGGATGTATGACATGTTGATATGTTTGTAATTTAGCCATTTGTTTGAAATAGGTAAAGATGGGTTATATGGCGGTTTGTGAATTGTGGTAAGGTGTTAATGTATGAGTTGAGGAGGCTTGATGTTGATTTTGGTATATTTTGATTGGTTTCAAAAAGGGTTGAAATTGGCATGTTTTGGTTGATTTTGAAAAGAGTTGAAAATGGCTTGTTTTGAAAATGGCACTTTGTGGTTTTATATGAAAACATGGGTTTTGGGCATACTTTGACGGGACATAACTTGGACTACGGATCTTTGTTTTGTGCCAAATCTGTTTAGAAATGAAATTGGATCCGGGATGTCCATGCCGTTCGAAGAACGGGTGAAAAACGATTTAAAATGAGGAAGTTATGTCCGTCGGAAGATTGGGGGTTGAAGCTGTGAATTCTGCAGTTTTTAACTTAGAAAATTTTTAGCAGAATAGCCCCTTGCGCGTGGGCGCACTTGGCGCGTACGCGCCGATCTTCCAGAAAACGCCATCCACGCGTGCGCGTGATGTGCGCGGGCGCGCCGATAGTGCTGCACCCAATGCCCAGCCATTTTCCAGAGAGTTGTGCCAGAACTGTGCCAGCTTTGTGCCTGGGGCACGAGAGTATCCACGCGTACGTGTGGTTGACGCGTGCGCGTCGATTTGGCAAATTTTTAATCCACGCGTTAGCGTGCATGACGCTTGCGCGTCGATGAGTTTTTAAGGACATCCACGCGTGCGCGTGGAGTACGCGTACGCGTGGCATTGTTTTCATGCCAAAGTTGATATTTGAGTTTTAAAAGCCATATCTCATACTTCTAAGCCTCCGATCTCACCACTTATATCTTAAATCATTATGATATGCCTAGCTATTAGAAAAGGGCTAGTGAATGAGGTAACTTGCGAGTGAAGCAAGGGGAAAATGAATAATCAATGAGGATCATTGATGATTATGTGAGATGTGGAGGATGGTGGTGGAAGTGCTTGTTATGCCATTGGCCGAAGGGCCGTAATTGTTTATGAATTGGCTGGTTCTGGATTGAACCGTGAGCCGGAATAGCTGTGTATGCTATGAATATTGGCTGGTTATGGATTTAACCGTGAGCCGGATGGCTGATATGGATGTTGATCCATGGATGAGAATTCATGCATGTTTATGCTGAATTATTGATAATTATGATTTGCACTTCCACTATCTGAGATGCGAGTTTCCCTGGGTAGTAGCAGTGGCTAGTCCACTTGCTCCGGGTATGAGACGAAAAATGATGTTTATGATAAATGAGTTAATTATGGAGTTTTGAATGAATGTAACTCTGATACCTGGGTAGTAGTAAGGGTTGGGGTTCGTCCCACTTGCTCCAGGTTAATGTTTGAGATTTGATAACAATGAGGATTGATAATATGAATTGAGATTGAATGAATATATGCTTGAGATACCTGGGTAGTAGCAAGAGTTGTGGTTCGTCCCGCTTGCTCCGGGTCAATGCTTGAGATACCTGGGTAGTAGCAAGAGTTGTGGTTCGTCCCGCTTGCTCCGGGTCAATGCTTAAGATACCTGGGCAGTAGCAAGGGTTGTGGTTTGTCCCACTTGCTCCAGGTCAGAGATTGTGACGCCTGGGTAGTAGCGGTAGTAGTGGTGAATCCACTCGCTCCAGGTTGAGCTGTTAAACACCCGCCTGGGTAGTAGCCGCAGTAGTGGTTGTTCCACTGGCTCTGGGCTGAGCGGGTAGTAGCAAGGGGGTTGTAGCTCAAACCTACTTGCTCCGCGAGGGGTGTTTCTGTCCATGGTTAGCTACCAGGACGTGTCGGGTTGGCTATATAACCGACAGATGATATCATCAGCCATAGGGCAGGCATACATCATTTGCATATGTTTGAATTGTTTGGGTTTGCCTATTTGTTTTGGATTCCTACATCATATATGCTATGTTACCTGATTACGTGCTACTTGTTCTACTTGTACATTATTTGTGTATTACTGGTCTGTATTGCTTGTGTTTGTACAACTGAGAGATCCCTCATGATGGTGTCGGTGGATGTTGGGGGCTGTTCTTGATGAGGTTGATTGATAATGCGGTTGCATGATGATGATGATTTTTGAATAAGATCATTTGAGCCCCCTGGGTAGACGCAGTGATGTGATTTCACTAGCTCCAGGCGAGGGTATGATGTATTGATATAGAGTTGCTGAGGCAGAACAACTGGTGATGGTTTTGCTTATGATTCTGAGTCTGATTCGTGGAAGAATCAGCAAGTTGGGAAACATGTGTAACATGAACTAGATTTAGCATCCCCTTACGACATATGCCTATTTATGGATTAGTGAGAATCTAGGCTGGATACTTGGTGAAAAGGAGTTTAGGATGCTTAGTGAGTTTTTATTGCAGTGCATTGAACTTATTTGGCACTTTTACCGTACTGGGAACCCATGGGCCCGGGGTTCTCATTCCGTATATATCTCTTGTTTTTCAGATACAGGTCCAGGTGCTCAAAGGTGAGCTGTGGTTCGTCTGAGAGCCGGCGAAGATCTTTAATTTCTCTACCTTGTGTTTTGCTTAGAATCTCTCCATCTTTGTTTTGAAGATATTATATTATGTGTTGAACTCTTTTGGAACTTGCCTATAGAGGCTCTTATGTTTCCTTTGGGAGAGATTAGGGTATTCTGTTGTCAACTGCTTTCATACTGTACCCTAGCCGGCCTAAACTTCGCGGGTCGCGACTAGTGGCTATTACTTATGTTATATATATATCTATCCATTATCTATCTCTTAATCTCCTTTATGCCTTGTCCGTATATCGCTTTCGACTTCACAGTTTAACTTTTCGTTGTCGAAACGTGAGTGATGCGTTTTCGCGATTTTATTTCTACTCTTTTCAGGCTTCTCGATTAATACTCCTTTCGAAATTACCTATATTTATATATTAAAAATCCACCTGAGAGTCGTACCACCGTAATATCATTGACTTATGACTCGAGCATAAGGATTTGAATATTAGGGTGTTACATTATGGTATCAGAGCAGTTCGTCCTCGTGAGCCTGAGGGATGGAACTGCTTATGCTTCGATGCATACTCTGAGTCTGTGCCTGTGCTAGTTAGGGTATCTAACTGATACGTCTAGCATGAAGTCCATGAGTGTACCTTTGGTACTTTGAAGCACTATACTTCCGATATTGAGACTGATCAACTTGATATCGATTGTTTGGTGTGTATAGGAACCAGATGGCGCCTCGTGGACCCGGTCGGGGACGTGAGAGAGATCGTACTAGCACGCAGGAACCGGAAATCAACTCGAATAACCCGATAAACCTTATGGCGGCGTTGGAGAATATGGCTGCTGCTATGCAAGCCACTGCGGAGGCTCTTGGGCAACAGATAAACAATAATGGCAATGGCAGAAGGGAAGCTCAGGGCCCGATGACACTGGCAACTTTCTTAAAGGTTAATCCACCTAAGTTCAAGGGAACCACCAATCCGACTGAAGCTGATACTTGGTTTCGGGCCATGGAGCGAGCACTGCAAGCGCAGTTGGTGCCTGAAGAGCAGCGTGTTGAATTTGCTACCTATCTGCTCACGGGGGAAGCATCACATTGGTGGCAAGGGGCTCGACGTCTCCTGAAACAGGGGAATGATCCTATCACTTGGGATGCCTTCCAGGTGGAATTCTATAAGAAGTACTTTCCGAATTCCGCCAGAACAGCCAAGGAATTGGAGTTACTACAGCTAAAGCAAGGTGCTATGTCCGTATCTGAGTATACAGACAAATTTGAGGAGCTATTCAGGTTTTCCCGCATGTGTCAGGGAGCTCCAGGAGACTTTAAGGAATGGAAATGTATTAAGTATGAGGGAGGACTTCGAAGTGAAATCCTAAGCTCCGTTGGACCGATGGAGATTAGGGTCTTCTCCGAACTTGTGAACAAGAGCCGTATTGCTGAAGAATGTGTGAGGAAGGCTGTTGAGGCGAAGAATGACCGTCGGGAGTCCCACCGCAGGGAGCACAATCAAGAATACCTAACAAGGGGTCAAGAGTTTAAGAGAAGAGGATACCCACAACGTTTTCCTCAAAGGCGAAATGACCTTGCAACGAGTGAGGAGTCCCAAAGGGATGGTAAGGGAAAACGAGCAGCGGCTGCTTCTAATGTTTTGAGCTGTCGGAGGTGTGGAAGTCATCACCCAAATAGGCCGTGCCGAATGGGGTTAGGCGTATGTTACAAGTGCGGGTCACCAGGGCATGTATCAAGAAATTGCCAACAAGGAGAGAGTCAGGATGCGGGCCGATTGCGACAGTAAGATTGAGGTAATTATTATCATCAAGCTTAAAGGACAGTGCGTGATTTTATAATACCGCCTATACAGTAAAACTGGGAATGTCGAGCTTAATGTTAGACTGAGAAGCAAACCGGATGGTCCGAGTAAGGATTTGCCTTAATACAAATGGATAAATGCTTGTGATGTAAATGATTTTCTGTTGAGAATGATATGTTGTGTTTGTTATATAGTTGGTTAATTTCTGGATTTTTGGTGAAACGGATTGAACCCGTGACTTTTAGTTCCTTGATTTAAATAGATAAGAAATGGTCCTAAATGATGGATTTAGAAACGTTGATTTGAAATACCAGTCATGCTAAGTTGTGGTTGGGTACTTGAGAAAATAAGTGATGGGGCTAATACTTGACGAGAAATCAAAGTGGCGTAGCGGAAGCTTGCTAAAGCGTTAGCATAGTATGGTAATAATAAGGAAAAGTGGGGTATGATTAGAAATGCCTTATGCTTTGAGTACTTAAAAGTTTAGTGAGCTTATACAGATAATGATTTTTGATAATTGGAATTTATTTGCGGCTGTGAGCCTTGATGGTTCTGAAACGGATGAGAAAATTATCATTGATGCGTAATCGGATTTAGATGATGATTGAGTGCAAGTTGTCGTATTCGAGAGATGGGTGCTATGATGTTTGGTCATGGTGACCTTGGGTTTAGATTGAGGTTTATAATGATCGGTTTTGAAAGACGAATGTGAAAACCATTAAATTGAAATGCTGATATGGTACTTAGATTGGTTTGAGGAAACCCGTGACGGGTGGTAAACTTCAATCTTTGGGGAGGTGCTGTTGAAATTTTTCCCAAGAATTTGAAGGAGTGTTGGTTATATTTTTGAAAATGATTTTTGATCTGAGTAACTTCAACAAAAGAGATGTGTCTTGAAAGCTTTTATAGATTATTAGAGAAAAGCGGATTCTTAAGAATTTGTCAGCTTGTTAGTACAAACTCATTGGATTCTAAAAACGAAGAAAGCTTTGATTGATTATAGTGATGTGTGATGATGGCTATGATTAACGATGATAGCAATATTATTGATGAGATTTAATAGGGTGTGAGTTGATGAGACGATAAAAGTAAGGAACGAATGACCGAGATCCTCAGAGATAGAGAAATCAGAGCGCGAAAACGGAAGCACGCAGCGTAAAAGGACCTTGGAACTGTTATGCGTTGGATATAACGGCAGACTACGCTCACGTATTCGTAGTGATTGATGGAATTTTCGAGGGCGAAAATTTCTGTTAGGGGGTAGAATGTAATACCCGGTCTAACCGAAATTAATTAAGTAATGAGTTAAGTAGGAGCGAATATGGTTGGAAGATTTGGCAATTAGAATTTGATGATTTAAATATGATATTTGGATTCAGTGAATTTTTCCGAGTCGGAAGACATAGTTTTCTGCGTAAAAGCGCGCAGTGAAATTTTGACCGGCAGTACCGGCTGAGACCTGTCAGGTACTACAGCTGAGAAAATTGATTATGAGTAAATAAGATTAAGAAATGAGGAATTATGATTAGGGGAGGTAGAAATATTTAAAGTGCGATTTGGAGCGCTAATCTTAAAGGTTTTGGCCCAAAATTGGGCCAACGGACAAAAATAAGTGAACTGGGCCTAAGTGGGCCCAAGACCCAATATATATAAACATTAGTTATGAGCATTTCAGCTCATTTTTACCCTAAAAGAGAGGTTGGGGCGCTGAAATAGTGAAGAGAGGAGAGAAGAGAGAAAACCTAACTCTCTTTGATCTTCAAATCACCATAACTTGAGCTACGGAGCTCCGATTGACGAGCCGTTTGCGGCCACGCGTCGCTCTTCTCATCCTCTACATTTCTATCTAAGTTTTGTGGTGAGTATTCCATTCATCTCTGCCCAGTTTTCGAAATTCCCCACTGTTACACGTTTTTGGGAAGTTAGTGTTGAAATCTTGTGATTTTGGGTGTTTAGGGATACTCCAACATGGATTCTAAGTGGGTTCTATCCCTACTTCATATGGTCTGAGGTAAGAAGTGCTCAAACCCTTGTAATTTATCATCTTTATGAGCCCTAGGTTGATGTATGTATGTGATATTGGTTATGTTAGTGTATTTGGTGATTTTGATGCACAATTGGGAGGTTGGTATTGCTTGTGGAGCTTTGGTGAGGCTTGGAGCTAAGGGTTGGTGGAGACTTCCATAGAAGAGGCTCAATTGATTTGGCTACAAGAGGTACGGTTTAAGTTTCATTTAAGTACCGTGTGGTGTGATGAGAATTCCTAGGCTAGATGCCCCTAGGATTAAGTTTGGATTGTGTAAATGGTTGATGCTAATATGCATAGTTGGTATGTAATGTGAATTGATGATTGGGTTGAGAATGGTGTGGCCTTGTATGCTTGGTGTATTGAAAATTTGATGTTTTGGGTAATGAGTATTGATTTGTGATTTATGCATTTAAATTGTGAAATTGGGCCGGAGGCCGGAAAGAGGTAAGGAAGGTAAGTTGATGTGTGCATTGTATGATGACACAAGTGATTGGATGAATTTCATATAATGAATATATGAATGATTGGGTTGGTTATTGAATAATGAGGTTTGAGGAGTTGAAGTGTGGAAATTGGTAAATTTTGGGTGAAATAGTATAGATGAGGTATGTTTGATTTTGGTTGAGATATATTATGTGGTCATATATGTGAGTATGATTATTGATGCCTTGATGGTATGATAATGCATGAGAGATATACATGTTGTGATATATGCTTAAGAAATGATTAAGGTTGATTTGGGGGTGAAACCACGTGATAGTGAGTATGATATTGGTTATGTATAATGATGGTTGATTGGAAATAGTATTGTTGGAAATTGGGATGAGGAAGGATGTATGACATGTTGATATGTTTGTAATTTAGCCATTTGTTTGAAATAGGTAAAGATGGGTTATATGGCGGTTTGTGAATTGTGGTAAGGTGTTAATGTATGAGTTGAGGAGGCTTGATGTTGATTTTGGTATATTTTGATTGGTTTCAAAAAGGGTTGAAATTGGCATGTTTTGGTTGATTTTGAAAAGAGTTGAAAATGGCTTGTTTTGAAAATGGCACTTTGTGGTTTTATATGAAAACATGGGTTTTGGGCATACTTTGACGGGACATAACTTGGACTACGGATCTTTGTTTTGTGCCAAATCTGTTTAGAAATGAAATTGGATCCGGGATGTCCATGCCGTTCGAAGAACGGGTGAAAAACGATTTAAAATGAGGAAGTTATGTCCGTCGGAAGATTGGGGGTTGAAGCTGTGAATTCTGCAGTTTTTAACTTAGAAAATTTTTAGCAGAATAGCCCCTTGCGCGTGGGCGCACTTGGCGCGTACGCGCCGATCTTCCAGAAAACGCCATCCACGCGTGCGCGTGATGTGCGCGGGCGCGCCGATAGTGCTGCACCCAATGCCCAGCCATTTTCCAGAGAGTTGTGCCAGAACTGTGCCAGCTTTGTGCCTGGGGCACGAGAGTATCCACGCGTACGTGTGGTTGACGCGTGCGCGTCGATTTGGCAAATTTTTAATCCACGCGTTAGCGTGCATGACGCTTGCGCGTCGATGAGTTTTTAAGGACATCCACGCGTGCGCGTGGAGTACGCGTACGCGTGGCATTGTTTTCATGCCAAAGTTGATATTTGAGTTTTAAAAGCCATATCTCATACTTCTAAGCCTCCGATCTCACCACTTATATCTTAAATCATTATGATATGCCTAGCTATTAGAAAAGGGCTAGTGAATGAGGTAACTTGCGAGTGAAGCAAGGGGAAAATGAATAATCAATGAGGATCATTGATGATTATGTGAGATGTGGAGGATGGTGGTGGAAGTGCTTGTTATGCCATTGGCCGAAGGGCCGTAATTGTTTATGAATTGGCTGGTTCTGGATTGAACCGTGAGCCGGAATAGCTGTGTATGCTATGAATATTGGCTGGTTATGGATTTAACCATGAGCCGGATGGCTGATATGGATGTTGATCCATGGATGAGAATTCATGCATGTTTATGCTGAATTATTGATAATTATGATTTGCACTTCCACTATCTGAGATGCGAGTTTCCCTGGGTAGTAGCAGTGGCTAGTCCACTTGCTCCGGGTATGAGACGAAAAATGATGTTTATGATAAATGAGTTAATTATGGAGTTTTGAATGAATGTAACTCTGATACCTGGGTAGTAGTAAGGGTTGGGGTTCGTCCCACTTGCTCCAGGTTAATGTTTGAGATTTGATAACAATGAGGATTGATAATATGAATTGAGATTGAATGAATATATGCTTGAGATACCTGGGTAGTAGCAAGAGTTGTGGTTCGTCCCGCTTGCTCCGGGTCAATGCTTGAGATACCTGGGTAGTAGCAAGAGTTGTGGTTCGTCCCGCTTGCTCCGGGTCAATGCTTAAGATACCTGGGCAGTAGCAAGGGTTGTGGTTTGTCCCACTTGCTCCAGGTCAGAGATTGTGACGCCTGGGTAGTAGCGGTAGTAGTGGTGAATCCACTCGCTCCAGGTTGAGCTGTTAAACACCCGCCTGGGTAGTAGCCGCAGTAGTGGTTGTTCCACTGGCTCTGGGCTGAGCGGGTAGTAGCAAGGGGGTTGTAGCTCAAACCTACTTGCTCCGCGAGGGGTGTTTCTGTCCATGGTTAGCTACCAGGACGTGTCGGGTTGGCTATATAACCGACAGATGATATCATCAGCCATAGGGCAGGCATACATCATTTGCATATGTTTGAATTGTTTGGGTTTGCCTATTTGTTTTGGATTCCTACATCATATATGCTATGTTACCTGATTACGTGCTACTTGTTCTACTTGTACATTATTTGTGTATTACTGGTCTGTATTGCTTGTGTTTGTACAACTGAGAGATCCCTCATGATGGTGTCGGTGGATGTTGGGGGCTGTTCTTGATGAGGTTGATTGATAATGCGGTTGCATGATGATGATGATTTTTGAATAAGATCATTTGAGCCCCCTGGGTAGACGCAGTGATGTGATTTCACTAGCTCCAGGCGAGGGTATGATGTATTGATATAGAGTTGCTGAGGCAGAACAACTGGTGATGGTTTTGCTTATGATTCTGAGTCTGATTCGTGGAAGAATCAGCAAGTTGGGAAACATGTGTAACATGAACTAGATTTAGCATCCCCTTACGACATATGCCTATTTATGGATTAGTGAGAATCTAGGCTGGATACTTGGTGAAAAGGAGTTTAGGATGCTTAGTGAGTTTTTATTGCAGTGCATTGAACTTATTTGGCACTTTTACCGTACTGGGAACCCATGGGCCCGGGGTTCTCATTCCGTATATATCTCTTGTTTTTCAGATACAGGTCCAGGTGCTCAAAGGTGAGCTGTGGTTCGTCTGAAAGCCGGCGAAGATCTTTAATTTCTCTACCTTGTGTTTTGCTTAGAATCTCTCCATCTTTGTTTTGAAGATATTATATTATGTGTTGAACTCTTTTGGAACTTGCCTATAGAGGCTCTTATGTTTCCTTTGGGAGAGATTAGGGTATTCTGTTGTCAACTGCTTTCATACTGTACCCTAGCCGGCCTAAACTTCGCGGGTCGCGACTAGTGGCTATTACTTATGTTATATATATATCTATCCATTATCTATCTCTTAATCTCCTTTATGCCTTGTCCGTATATCGCTTTCGATTTCACAGTTTAACTTTTCGTTGTCGAAACGTGAGTGATGCGTTTTCGCGATTTTATTTCTACTCTTTTCAGGCTTCTCGATTAATACTCCTTTCGAAATTACCTATATTTATATATTAAAAATCCACCTGAGAGTCGTACCACCGTAATATCATTGACTTATGACTCGAGCATAAGGATTTGAATATTAGGGTGTTACAAAAAGAAACAAAGAAAAAGAAAGAAGAATAAGATGAAGTACTAAACCACAGAACACCGAAAAAAGAAGAGAAATAAGAAGAATAAGAAAAAGGGACAGAGAGCAAGAAGAGAAAGAGAAGAGACAGAGAGCTAGACTTGGGAAGTGAGACGAAAAAAGAATCCAAAAAAGAGAAGAAAGAAAGAGAGACGAAACAGAGAGCATGGGAAAGATTACCTGGGAGGAGAAGGTTGCTGCACAACACATAAAATTAGGGCTTATGATATGATTTAAAAAGGGCAACAATGGAATAATAATAATATGTAGGGATTAAATGGGAAAGAATTTTCATTAAAAAATCTGTGTCCACTTTGTTAATTTCCGTGTCCATCATTGTCCCTCGTTAAAGAGTGGACACCAAAATTAAAAAAACTGTTCCAGCGACAATATGTCCACTGTCTACGTCTCTGCTACCAAACACGTTTTAATTATTTAATATCCATGTCTTTGTGTACTGTCTCCAAAAACAAACGCTACCTAAGGTACGGGTCTTAATTTTGGATAGACACTATGTAACACTATGTGAAAACCTAGGTTAATTGCCCTAGGATAGCATTGAATGATGTATGTTGATGATGGATTGTGATTTAGTATGATTATGAGAACTATGTGCTTGTTGAGCAATATCTGGTCATGTGGATGAAATTGGATATGAATATTATGGTATGATTGAATATGATGCTTATTCTTGTGGAAATTAGGTCGGAGGCCGTGATAGGTTGATGAATCCCCTATGTGGTAAGTTGAGATAAGTAGTGTGACTTGTTGGATGAGAATGAGATGATTGAGTATAATTTGATGTGATATTGTGAATTGAGTGGTATTATTGTTTATAATGATGATTGATAAGATTGACTATGTATGTTGAAGTTTGATTGAGAATTTGGATATATGAATGTTTTATGTTATTGTTGAGAATAGATGTATTAAATAAGTTAGAAATGGATTGAATTAGGCTTGGAATAGTTGAGGAGTGCTAATTGAGTATTTGAAATGTGTGGAAATGATTTTGGAATGATTTTGGATTAAATTGAATTGAGAATTGATGAAATTGGAAAATTGTGAAGATTTGGTAAAAAATAGATTTTTGATCCACTTCAACGGGCCATAACTTGGAGCTCGAAATTCGGATTTAGATGAAATTTTTTATCTTAAATTAAAGCTAGTGAAAAGATCTTTAAAATGGTTTAAGAATGAAAGAAAATGGATCATTGCACAAAAAGTTATAAAGGTTTAAATTTGGAGGTTAAAAATTGAATTCTGCAAATGTTGCAAAAAATAGGGGTCCTGCGTACGTATGAGGGGTGTTACCAAGGTTGCGAGAACTGAACCGGTTAATAAACCGGTGAGACGACTCGTTCATTAGTTTAATGGTTCAACCGATATTCAACTAGGGTTCAACCAGTTTAGTTAAATATTAAATAAAATTATTAAAAATTTTATATAATTTTAATTATTTAAATTAAAAAATTTCTAGGTAAAAAAAATTAATATAAAAATAATTTTAGAGAGATAAGCATAGTAGATACAATTTTTTCTTAATGCATAATATAATTCCCTTCTACAATGAAACCAGAAGCATTAACACTAGATACATTAAGATGCTCAAGAAAAACACTAATAGGGATAATGCATTCATAGTAATTAACACAAGGTCCCTCCATTATTTAATTACAAATGCTACCAATCTATATAAAAAAGGACCACTAAACTACATTCTCAACAATTACCTAATTCTAGAAATTTTTACCATATACCAAGAGTGACTTTATGCCGTCAGAGAGAACACAACATATAGAAAAATTAACAAAAAAAAAAAACACAAATCAATACAGAAACATGTCCACAATAACATTGGCAGAAAATAGCAATAATAATAGCAGAAAATTAACGAAATCAGTAGTTCAATATTATTAACTCATCAGCAATAACATTGGCAGAAAATAACAACTTAAAATGATAAAAAAATTTAATTAGTATCAAATCTCTCAGAAAAAGTCAAGACTTTCATATTGTTAAACATCTTAAACCTATTTTGTTTCATTTCAACTCCATTGTTAATGTTACAGATTTACTATTATATTAACAACCGACATCACAAATATCATTATTAATTTTTTTATCAGCAATCAAATGAACAATATCACAAAATCATACTACAAAATTGTTTTAGTTTAACATATAATTTTAGAAATAAAATAAATAAATTCATAAAAAAGTGGGAAAACTGGTAAAGAATAGAGTGAAACAAGCTGAACTATAGCAAAGAGGCGAGCAAAACGGCGACGTCACTAGAAGAAGCAACTAGAACCGAAGAAACAAGCACGGTGGAGAATGGAAAGGCGAGTAGAGGCAATGACGGAGCAGCCCTTTTGTGGCGGCGACGCCAACAGCTCCAAGCATGCCTTTGTACGACGTCGAGGAGAAGAGAAGTGAGAGAAACGAGCAGACCCAACCCAAGATTTATCCCAGCAGGCGATGACAGCTGGTGGTCACTGCCGGTGTCGACTATGGTAGGGATGGTGGAGAAGGTTTTATTCGTTGGAGGAAAAGAAAATTTGGGTGGAGGGAGGGAGGCATAGTGACTAGTGGTGAGTGACTTCATTTACGTTAGGGCTGGGTTAGGTTAGTGGGTGGGCTAGGTAGTGGGGTTTTTTTTGGCGTCAAAACGACGCCGTTTTAGACATTATTAAAAAATTGAAGCTTAAAAAATCCGACCGGTTTGGCCAGTTCGACCAATTTTTTTATCGATTTTTTGTAAAGCGGTTTTACGGATTAACCGGATCGGCTAGATGACCGATTTCCAATTAATCCGGTTGAACTGGCCAGTCCGGTCTAGTTTTCAGAACATTGGGTGTTACAGAAGTGAAATAGTTTCGTGCAAATACCATGCGTACGCACAAAAGCGAAATCATGCGTACGCATGACCCATGCGTATGCATAACTTGCATTTCAGAATCGAATAATTTTCGTGCGCGTTTTTGTGCCTACACACGACTGTCCTATTTTTCAGGAAAGGTTGATTCTAACCGGTTTTGCCTATTCAATCTACTCTTTTTTTTACCTCTGTAACCCATGTTTAAGGTTTGAGAATTGGTTTTTAGGTTTTAGAAGGAGTGAGAGTATATTGAAGGCATTAAATTGAATTATTCCCAGATAAACGACTGGTTAAATCGAATGACGTGTTATGGGGATGGTGGTTTTATTCTGCCCGCGATGAGGACAGAGGCCATCCCATTCACATGATTAAGAAATTGGTAAATTGATACATGAATAGGGTTTACGGATTCAAATTGATGAGATGGAAAAATAATTGGGGTTAATGAGTTAAATCACTTATGAAATTACTTAAAAACACTGATAATGATTGATTATGGCCTAAATGGCTAGATCGGCAAGGTCTGGGTGATATCCCGCTTGTGTATTGATTGGATATCTGTTTGTGGCAAGATTTGGGTGTTATCCCGCTTGCGTACCAATTTGTTATTGCTTTGGCACCTGCACCGGACAAGGACGGAGTTCTTGTCCCGCTTGTTTCGTGTTGTAGTGTAGTTGTGGAGACGGAGGTTTTATCTTGCCCGCTGTGAGGACAGTGGTGTTATCCTATTCATGAGACGAAGGAATTGGTAAACTGAATGAGAATGTGGTTCATGAACTTAATGATTTCAAAAGCTTATTAAAGACTTTACTATGAATTGATGTTTACTCGTAGCAAGGACGATGATGAATTCCGCTTGCACACTGAGTTGAGTTATACCAGAGTAAGGACAGTGGTTAATTTCGCTTGTTCGTGGTTTTCTAGGTAAGGACGATGGTTAATCACACTTGCTCAAGATTTATTGCAATCACAAGGATGGTGGTGAATTCCGCTTACGCATTGACTGATATTTGTTCCAGATAAGAACAGTGGTTAATCCCGCTTATTCGAGGTACCCGGTAAGGATGGTAGTTAATCCTGCTTACTCGTGGTCTAATGTGATAGGCAAGGACGGTGGTTAATCCCACTTGCGTATTCCAGACAAGGACATTTGGTGAGTTATGCTTGTTTGTGGAACCTATGGGTAAGGATGGTTGGTGGATCTCGCTTATTCGAGTCGGGTCTGGCAACATAACTGACGTATGAGCTCATGACCAGTAGGACAAGCATGCATCATTTGCATTTGTGTGCATTGATTGGGTGTGCATCTTGTATTTGGCTTGCCTTATTGAATAATTGTATCTATATGCTATTTGAGCTACTTGTTTTATCTGTTCTCTCTATTTGTGCATTTTTTGTATTGTTTTGTATGTGTTTGAACAGTTGAGAGATCCCTTATGCTTAGGATGGTGATGTTGAGGGTTGTTCTTGATGTGATGATAATGATTGAATTATTCGATGATGAAAATAAGTTTGATTGATATTTGAGTTGCTTGGGTAGATGCAAGGGTTGTGGCCTCGTCCCACTTGCTCCGGGTTGAGGCTAAACATTGAGAATACATCGATACCATTAGGACTGAATTTTAATATAAAATTGCTGAATTTAGACAATTATAATAGAGAGAGAGAGAGAGAGAGAGAGAGAGAGATGATGACATGTATTGAGTAGAGTTAAGAATCTAAAATCACTAATTTATCTGAGATTTAGTCTAATCACTCTGTTCGGATTAGTGGAACCCTTGGCTTGAACTTTGTGTTGATTGGAGTTTAGAATTTCCTAGCAAGTTCATATCTTTTTAAATAGTCTCTATTTGAAATTATTACCCTCCTAGGAACCTCCGAATTCTCATTCGTTGTTGGATTTTATTATTTTCAGATGTAGGACGTGATGCACCTCGTTAAGTGTAAACTCTTTATGGAAAGAAAGACTCCTTTGCATTTTGTATTCTATGCTTAGTGTTGTTTATTTCTCCACTTTTGTATATGTATATGTATATCCCTCTTACATGTTGATTTATGGAGAAATAGGTTGTATTTTGTTTACTTCTAGGTTGTACTATACCTTTTAGCCAGCCTTGTCTTCGCAGGTCGAGACTAGTATTTGCTATGTATCTCCTTTTGATTCATATATATATATGTGTGTGTGTGTGTGTGTGTGTGTGTGTGTGTCTTTCTTTTTTGTATATTGATGCTTTATATTTTCAATGTTTCGAGTGTGATACAATTATTGTTTTGTTAGCCTTCTTCACACGCTCCTAGATATATTATTATTCTTCAAATACTATGTACGTATTTCTGAGTTTTAGGGGTCGTCGCCACTTCTAACTTACAACTATAGCGTAAGGCTTTGTGTGGTAGAGTATTATACAGGAGGCAGAAGAATTAAAATGGGTGAGGGGGGAGGGGTCACCAAATTTCCACGTGATTCACTAACCGTCTCTTTGTTTTCTCTTTTTGGTTAGTATAAAATCTATGTAGTACAATTGGAAAAATAGTGAGAAACTACTTAGAGCTGAGCCAAATTAAGGATTTTGAGTTGAAATTATAAGTAGAACGACAACGGTTGGCGAAGATGAGTCGCTGTCAAGATATATAACTGAGATGTGGTAGAGAGAAGGCTTGAGTTCAATATCCAAGTCTTTCATTCCGTTATTCTTTGAACATGGCTTAATCTGTTTTAATGAAATTATCACCGTAATCTTTCTCAATGTCATTTGTATTTATCATACTTATATGGTCTTTGGAAGAACCGCGATTAATTAACCATTTAATTAAATAATTAAATTTTCCAAAATAGGTTCCAAAAATTTAGAATGTTAATTAGGAAATTTAAATGTGATATTTGGACTCAATAAATTTTTCTGAGTTAGAAAATGTAATTTTCTGCGAAAAATCGCATAAAAACGCGAACCGATAAATTAACCGGCAGTACCGGCTTAAATCGGTCCGGTACTGTGCAAGAATAACTAAAAATAGTAGAAAATATTAGGAAAATATTTAGGATTGAAAACCGTATATTAATTTTAAAGATTTGGTTCAAAATTGGGCCAAACGGACAAAAAACGCTAATGGATTGGACCGGGGCCAAGGTTGAAATTTAGGCTTTAGTTTTGAGTGAATTTTTGTGTTTTGATTGATTAGGTGGTCTCTAAGGTTGGGCTATGGGTGGTTTGTGCCCCCAAACACCATCGAGAAAGGTAAGGAAACTCTTTACCTTGTGAAATTGTGATTATGATGAATCATAGGTTGAATGGTTATAAATTATGTGTATATATAGCTTGGAATTGTGATTGTTGGCATTTATTTGGAGCTTTGGATTGATTGTTGGTGATTGGCGGCTTGAGTTGGACTTAATTTTGGGATTTTAGCATATTGGAAATTGGCCAAGGTATGGTTTCAGTTTTCTCTATGTAATATATAATATTTTTGGACACTTAGACTAGTAATCCATAGGATAGGTGGTTGTTGAACTTGTTGAATGATGAGGCATGATGAGTTGATGACTTTTAGGATTTTGATGAATAATATTGTTGGTGTTAATAAATAGTGTTGAATGTTGATATTGAAAATGAATGAGGTTGATTTTTAATGATTGGTAACTATAGAATTATGGTTGATGAATGTGTTGGTGGAGAAATGGCTTTAGGGTGATATATTTGATAACTGGGGGTTGAGGATCGTATAATGTGAGTGGAAATTTGGTAAGAGTTGTAAATTGTGACACAAAGGGTAAGAATTCATGTGAATTGGAGTTTGGTGTGCTATTGATTTGGATTTGGTTAGGGGTTTGGAAAATTTGAAAACCTTACTGATTTTGTGAAAACCCTGTTTTATTGAACTTTGATGGATCATAACTTGAGCTTCATTTTTTGAAATTGGTTGAAATTTTCTTTATATTAAAGGTTGTTTTGAGATCTTCAAATTGATATAATGTTTGAGGAAAATGAATTTTTGTAGAGGAAATTCTGACTGTTTAAAGTTTGGTGCCAAAAACTGAATTCTGCAACATTTGGATCTTTTCTAAGTCTGGCGTGGGTTACGTACGCGACAGGAGGCACGTGACGCGACCAACCCATTCGGATTGGGTAACTCGCATACGAGACGACTGGATGCATACGCGAGTTAGCAGACTTTCAACCCTTGCGTACGCGACACAGTGCACGCGATACGGCCAAACCATTCGGGTTGGGCATCTCGCATACGCGGACACTGCATGCGTACGCGAGCTATTCAAAAATGAACCCTTGCGCATGCAAACTTTAATATGCGATGCGAGAAGGGGTTGCGTATGCGACTACCCCTTTTTTCAACAACATGCGTACGCGAGGCAGAGGCAGGGGCTTGCGTACGTGAGACCCTTGTTTTTCTGAAAAACTATTTTTTCCTTGTTTTCAATAATTCTCTAGCTTCCTAAACATTCTTTAAAGGCCGTTTAAGAACACTATCTAGTGCTTAGGTCCTAATACTACCAAGGATGAGTTAGAAACTTAAATAGATGAATTTTTGTATG
The DNA here is from genome assembly GCF_003086295.3 of Arachis hypogaea. Lineage (NCBI taxonomy): Eukaryota > Viridiplantae > Streptophyta > Magnoliopsida > Fabales > Fabaceae > Arachis > Arachis hypogaea. The sequence continues at coordinate 28,606,337 of NC_092042.1, read as the reverse complement.
AATATTAGAAGACGGAGACTTAGGTTTCTGGTGTACTAAGGATGGATTAGTTGAGAGAGAGGACAGAGTACTGTAATAATGACTGACATAACGAGTTATGGAAATTATGAATTTATGGTGGTTGAGACGAGTCTGGGACTCAGAGTTGAATGATGAATTCCTAATATACTGAAAAACGATTTCTGAAACCACTGATGTATTAATTTTTAATGAGATTGTTGAGACGCTATGCGCGTGGCAGGGACAGTAGGTTAATTCCACCTGTCGAGGTCGTGATGGCGGCTAAGGACAGTTGGTTAATCCCACTTACGTTGAGATGTGAGGTCCATGGCAAGAGCATCCCGCTCGCATCCCTTCGGAATCACTAGAGTGTGCAGGTACTATATCCTGGACCGTGTTCTGGGCACAATATCTCAGGATTTCCCATTATGAGACCGAACGGTGACATCTTCATAGAGATGTGTCGGGTTGGCAGTTGAACCGACAATGTAATATCACAGCCAAATAGAACAGGCATTCATCATGTGCATATTCCATCTATTTGTTTGCTTTGTCGACTTGTATTGTTTGCGTAAGTGTTTAACATGCCTAAATGCTTATTGAATTGCTTGATGGGATCGCATGGCGGTTAGGCTGGCGAAGGCCGTGGGACAGCAAAGAATTGTTAGATTTAGAAATCCATTAAGTTAGATTACCCTTTTTCATTGTGGTTTTAAAGATATGGTTTTAAATTTACTTATGTTTTAAGTCTGAATCTCATGATGGATATGAAGCTCTAGGATTGTCTCTGGCATCAAAGAGTCTTATATCTTACATCACTAGGCATTGTTACCATACTGAGAACCTCCGGTTCTCATTCCATACTCTGTTGTTATTTTTCAGATGCAGGTTGATGAATCCACATTTCATGATATTTATTTGCTCTATTTGGGTGGATTTCATTAACTTTTCTTGCATTTATCCATTGAAATAGCATAGTTTCATAATTTCTCCCTAAATTGTGCTTGAAAGTAAAAACATGCTTTTTAAGCTTTATAATTGCTAAATTTTATTCACTTTAATTCCATTTGATGCCTTGATGTGTTTGTTGAGTAATTTCAGGCTTACAGGTCACAACCCACCTCGATGAGTTGCTTTGATGGTGACAGAGCGGAGGATCCTTGCTATATTTTGAAGTCTTTTGATTTCTTTTGATTAGATCTCTCACTTTTGTATTTATTTATGCCTTAGAGGCTTACTTTGAGAGAAATATTGTATAAGCTGTTTTACCTTCAAAATACTCTATATGTCTGTATATAACTAGCCGGCTTAAACTCCGCAGGCGGCAGCTAGATCCTTATGACTATTATACTTTGATATATATATATATATATATATATATATATATATATATATATATATATATATATATATATATATATATATATATAGCTTGTGCCTTAAGTTGTAGCTTCGTGTGAACGTTTTGTACTTTTCAAACTCTATTTTTGAGCTTAGTTCTTCATCGGGTTTCTAGAATTATTATTTCTTTCTATATATATTTATGTCTTAAATTTAGCATTATCGTAACCTTTGATTAACCTTTGCTTTACGACGCGAGGTAAGGCTTAGGGTAATTAAGGTGTTACAGTCTTTAGATTTCTTTTACCCCTATTTAATTGAAGAAGAATAAGGGCTTAGTAACATGCTATTTTTGTGAACATTATTAGTGTAATGTGATAGCAATAAGGAATTAATTAATATAATGATTGATATGGTGATGATAATCTAAAACCAGGGGTTGTTTTGAGTCAATCACTTCGATAGTAGACATTCTTGTGAACCACCTAGAGCTTGAGAAAAAGTGAAGAGAATAGATAAGGGTTGTGATGATTTAAAATCTACATGGCAAGGGTTGAGGTTAAAGAAGATGCGTGTGGTAGTGGGTGTATGTGTTGAAAGAAGATAATAAAGTAAAAAGAAGAAAAAAAGGGTTAATTAGGAATCTTAAGTAATTTTTTAATAGAATTAGTGAAAATTTAAAAATGGGATATTTTTGTTAAATGGAATTTATATTTTATATGTTATAAAATAAATAAATAAATAAGAAGAAATAGATATAAAATAAAGAAGCGTAAATAGATAATTTTAGTAATAATATTTATCAATATAATTATCTCAATATAATAGAGATAATTTATATATATTTACTAATATATATGTAGTAACTTATTTGTAAAAGAGAGAAAGAAAAAAACAGTATATGAAGAAGGAGAGAAGTGATTTTATTGTTACTATTGTGTGTCATATGCTTTAGATTCTACTACTATTTATACACGTATGAAGGACACTCTTTTCAAACTTTATTAATTACAATCACTCTTGATAACCCGAGTCTTATGAAAAATGGCCTTCCACCTCAAGCAATCTTATCATAACACTCCTCCATGAATGACCATCTAGGATTATACCTCATTGAAACTTTATTAAAGAAAAACTCAATGCAAAAAAATTTAGTGAAGAAAAAAGAGTACAATATTCTTTGTGATGGGGACTACCTTATTAAAAACCTTGTCAAGAAAAATTCAATAGGGAGAAAAATCTGACTAAGAAAAAAAGAGTACAGTCTCTCCCTTTTGCCAATATTATTTTATATCTCGAAATCAGTGCATCCCAATCTGATGTACCAATCTTTCAAAGGAGGACTTGGAAGTAACTTTGTAAATAAATCTGCTAGATTATCGCTTGAGTGGATCTGTTGGACATCAATTTTCCCTTAATTTTTGAAGGTCATGAGTGAAGAAGAATTCGGAAGAAATATGCTTTGTTCTATCACCTTTGATGTATCCATCCTTAAGTTGAGCAATGCATGTTGTATTATCTTCAAACAGAATAGCTGGAGCTATCTTATGATCAACCAGTCCACATGATGACAGAATATATTGGATTAAACTCCTGAGCCAAAAACACTTGCGACTAACTTCATGTATCGCTAGTATTTCTGCATGATTAGATGATGTTGCTACAATCGCCTGTTTCGTGGACCTCCAAAATATAGCTGTATCAACATATGCGTACAAGTATCCTGTTTGAGATCTCCCTTTGTGTGGATCAGACAAGTATCTTGCATCTGCATAGCCAACTAGTTGTGACTTGGATCCATATGGATAATACAATCCCATGTCAACCATTCCATGAAGATATAGAAAGATTTGTTTGATTCCATTCCAATGTCTTCTGCTTGGAGAGGAACTATACATTGCTAGTAAGTTCACAGCAAATGATATATCGAGTCGTGTGTTATAAGCAAGATACATTAGTGCTCCAGTGGCACTAAGGTACTTCAGAACCAAGGATATCTTTATTTTCTTCTTTAAGACGCAATTGATTATTTTCCACATCCAAAGACCTTATGATCATTGGAGTACTTAATGGATGTGACTTATCCATATAAAATCTCTTCAAGATATTTTCTGTATATGTTGTTTGATGAATAAAGATCTCATTTTTTGTATGCTCGATCTGCAGGCCAAGACAAAATTTAGTCTTTCCAAAATCTTTCATCTCAAGCTCTTCTTTTAGAGCTTTTATAATTGTTGGAATCTCTTCAGGAGTTCCAATAATATTTAAATCATCAATGTACACAGCAATTATAATAAATCCAGATGCATATTTCTTCATGAAAATACATGGGTAGATATCATCATTCTTGAATCCGTTTTTAGCCAGATACTCAGTAAATTGATTATACCATATTCGTCTAGATTGCTTTATACTATATAAAGATCTTTACAATTTGAGTGAGTAGAACCCCTGTGAATATTCATTGAATGATTTAGATATCTTTAATCCTTCAGAGACTTTCATATAGACATCACGATTTAATGATTCGTATAAGTAGGCTGTTACCACGTCCATTAAATGCATATGTAGTTTATGTTATGCGAATAAACTGACTAAATAATGCAATATTATTGCATCCACTATAGGGGAATATGTTTCTTCATAATTTATACCGGGTCTTTGTGAAAAATCTTGTGCCACAAGTCGAGCTTTATAGCGTACAACTTCATTTTTCTCATTTCGTTTTCTCACAAATATCCATCTGTATCCAATTTACATCTTCTGGTGTACGAACTACAGGTCCAAAGACTTCACGTTTTGTAAGTGAGTCTAACTCAACCTTCATAACTTCTTCCCATTTTGGCCAATAAATCCTTTGTCGACATTCTTCGACTATTCTTAGCTCAATATCCCTACTTTCATGCATGATATTTAATACCACATTATATGCAAATATTTTATTGACAATTGTCTTATTTCGGCCCCATTTTCTCCTATAAAGACATAATTTATCGATATCTCATCATTTTCACAATCTTCAGTATCTTCAGATACTTGAATGTCTTTTGGCATCAAAATTATATCTGAGTTTTGGACAACTACAGGTGTCTTTATTATGTCTTTATCTTTTCTAAAAATTTTTGTCTTTTAAACCGACAGGCCTACCACGCTTCTGACGTGAATTTGTTTCAGTAGTCATTTGTCCGATTGGGACATCAATTCGAATTGGAGCATTCTCAACTGGTATATAGGATTTAGTTATCCTTTTCGTATCAGAAAATGCATTAGACAATTCATTTGCTATTCTTTGTAATTGTATAATTTTTTGAACTTTTAATTCACATTGCCCTGATCGAGGATCTAAATACATCAAGGATGATGCATTCCAATTAAGTTCCTTTTCAAGAAGCTTATTTTCTCCCCCTAATGTTGAAAATTTTGATTTATCAAAATGACAATTTGCAAATCGAACTTTAAATACATCTCCACTTTGTATCTCAATATACTTAACTATAGAGGGAGAATCATATCCAACATATATCCCCAATTTTCTTTGGGGTCCCATTTTAGTGCGAAAAGGAAGTACAATGGGAACATATATCGCACACGTGAATATTCTTAAATGAAAAATATTTGGCTGCTAGCCAAAAGCTAATTGCATAGGAGAGAACTGACGATAACTTGTTGGCCTCAAACGAATAAGTGCTACGGCATGCAAAATAGCGTGCCCCCAAGTCAAGGTTGGGAGATTTGTTCTCATAAGTAAGGGGTCTAGCAATTAATTGGAGGTGTTTAGTAAGTGATTTTGCTAACCCATTTTGTGTGTGAACATGAGCTACTGGATGTTCAATGTTTATTTCATTAGCCATATAATAAGCATCAAAGGCTTGGGAAGTAAATTCACCAGTATTATCAAGATGAATTGTTTTGATTGAATTTTTTGAAAATTGTGCTTTTAATCAAATAATGTGAGCAAGTAATCTCGCAAATGCCAAGTTTCGAGAAGACAATAAGCACACATGTGACCGTCTCGAAGATGCGTCTATTAGGACCATAAAGTATCTAAAAGATCCACATGGTGGATGAATAGGTCCACATATATCGCCTTGAATCCTTTCTAGGAATTTAGGAGACTCAAATCTAATCTTTACTGGTGATGGTCTTAAAATTAGCTCTCTTTGAGAACATGCAGGACAACAAAATTCACTAGATTTAATAATCTTCTGGTCCTTTAGTGAATGTCCATGAGAGTTTTCAATAATTCTCTGCATCATGGTTGTTCCCGAATGACCCAATCGATCATGCCAACTTATAAATTCATTTGGGTTGGTAAACTTCGGGTTTACAATGGCATGTGATTCAATTGCACTAATTTTAGTATAATATAATCCAGATAAAAGTGAGGGTAACTTTCTAATATAACCTTTTTATTTGAATCATGAGTTGTGATATATAAGTACTCATGATTTTTTTCATTTATTATCTCAATATGATATCCATTCCGACGAATATCTTTAAAACTCAATACGTTCCTTAGAGACTTGGTAGACAATAGTGCATTATTTATTATGAATTTTGTTCCTCTAGGAAACGAAATTATAGTTCTTTCAGAGCTTTCTATCACATTGTCTGAGCCAATAATAGTATTAATATATTCTTCTTTTGACACAAGATGTGTAACATATATATTACTTTTGATCAAGGTTCTAAAAATCGGACTGGACTGGCCGGTTCGACCAATTTAACCGCAAACCGGCATTGCAACCGGTCCGGTCTTCCTGTAAAAACCGCAATTGGAAAAACTGCTGAAAAACCAGTGAACCGGTCAAAAACCGGCCAGTTGGGCCGGACCGGTGACTGGCCGGTTCAAAAAAATGGCGCCGTTTTTTAATTTAAACAAAAAAGAAAGAAACGGATCCACTCCACCCAACCCCCCTCTCTTCCACCAATCATTCATTCATTTCACTACTCACTGATAAACCACTATTTTATGATTTATATTGTATTTAATTGTGTGATTTTATCATGATCTTTACCCACTTATTCATTAATTTAGCATGCATTTATATTTCCTTCCTGGAATTATTACATGGTTGAAAACTGCTCCCTAGAGACTCTTTATTATGCATTTTACTTCTCCCTTGTCCCATTCGATGCCATGATCTGTGTGTTAAGTGTTTCAGGCTTTATAGGGCATGGATGAGTTGGAGATTGGAAGGGAAGCTAGCAAAAAATGGAAGGAACACAAGAAATTGAGGAGACAACCAGCGAGAAGCGACGTGGCCGCATGGCTCACGCGTTCGCGCAGTAGAGGAGAAATCGCGTCGACGCGGCCGCATGGCTCAAGCGACCGCGTGGAAAGGAACTGCATAAGTGACGCGGAGGCGTGGACGACGCAAACGCATGGCACGAAAAGAACGCGAATGACGCGTCCGCGTGGACGACGCGATCGCGTGACATGCGCGATCTGCACAATCTGCAGAATTTGCTGGGGGGCAATTTCGGGCCCAGTTTTGACCCGGTTCTTGGCCCAGAACAGCAGACTAGAGCCAAGGAACATGCAGAAACGAAAGACAACATTCATTCTACACAGTTTTTAGTTTTTAGATCTAGTTTTCACTCCTCCTCTAGGTTTTTCTCTTTAGGTTTTAGAATTTAATTTTCAATTGGTCTTAGCATTGGAACATTGAGAAGAGTTATTTCCTCATCAAGACTTCGTCATTCTAGTTCGTTCTCTTAACTTGGTTTATTTCTTCCATGTTCTTTGCTTTGTTCAATTTTGTCATTCGAATACTTTTATGATTATTTAATACAAGAATTATTTCTTTCATTTTAATCCATTTTATTTTCCAATAATCATGTCTTCTTTTAATTTCCTTTCATATGTTATGGATTTATTATTTACAATGAGCGAGTAGTTCCTCTCACTTGATAGGGAGTTGATTGAAAGGAACTCTTGAGTTAGAAGGATTGAAAGGGAATTTGTAATTGGGTTAACTGTTGGATTGCTATCTTGTCACTAACACCAATCCCTTTGAACTAAGTGGGTTGCAACTCGTGAACAGATCTATCATTCCAACTTGTTTGACTTTCCTTTACCTAGTAAAGAATAACTAAACATAACAACCATTAATTATAAATTAATCCTAAAATCACTCCATCAATAATAGAGATTCCAACTAATCAACTCCCAGTCAAGGCTTTTATTTATATTATTCAAATTTCCTCAATTTAATTTTCCATTTACTTAACTCAACTTTTTGGAAACATCTAATTAATAAAATAGCACACTTTCCTGCAACTCGTTGGGAGACGAACTGGGACTCAAACTCCCAGTAATTTTTAATTTAAACTCTCTGTGACATATTTTTAAATTGATAGGCAGATTTTCGGTGAGTTAAGAACTATACTGGCAACGTAATTAATTCAATAATTTTTAATTCACCAACTTCTGTGCTCCATCACTCACTCCCTGGAGAACTCTAAAGCAAAGGAACCCTAGCCCTCCATCGTCGCCGCTGTTCCCAGTTCTTCAGCGCTGCCGCCGTCTCCAGTTCCTCAGCACTGCCGCTTCTTCCTCATCCCTGTGTTCGGAATCCAGTAAGTCGACAGGTCCTCTTCGGCTCTTCATCTTAACTCACCAAACCAAAACCCTAGGCTTTCTCTGAATTTTGCAATTGTTCTGCCGCAGTGCTGCCGCCGTCCGTGATGTCGTCGCCGTCCGTGGCCTGGCCCTCTCTTGTAGCTCGGCGTCCTAATTTCCCGTCATCGGTTTGACCTCCGTGGCTTCTCTGTTTTTTTGGCTTGAAGCAACTTGCTGCCGTATCACCACTCGCCGTCGTCTCCCCGGTAGCCGGCATCTCCCTGGTCGCCGTCTGTGCCTCCATCGAAGGTTAGTGTTTCTGTCTGTTTTATTCGTGTCTCCATCTTCTCTCCCCAGAGCCTCTGTTTGTTGATTTTGTGCTGCTGCTCTTTATTTGATTTCTGAAATTTTGGTTAAAATTTTCTTGCTGCTGCTAAAAATGAAAATGAAATCATTATTGGAAATTTTGTTTAGGGATTAGGGATTACTTGTTGCTGTTTGTAATGTTTGTTGAAATTTCAGGTTTAGTGTGATTAGGGATTACTTGTTGCTGTTGAAATTTCAGGTTTAGTGTGATTAGGGATTACTTGTTGCTGTTTGGTACTTGCTGCTGCTGTTTTAGTGTTTTTTAACTTTTGAATCAACTGTTTTTGAATTTTTGTTGATAGATTTATCGATTTTAGTATTTAGGGTGATTATTTGTTGCTGTATTTTAATTTTAGTTGCTGATTGTTCTTGATTTCTGACTCTTTTTAATATATTGTGCTGATTGTTCTTGATTTCTGGCTGTGTGAATGTTCTGATTTCTGGCTCTGTGAGTGTTGTTTTGTTTTTGTTTTAAGGCCCTATTTTGTGCTCAGTTTTCATTTTGTAGGAAATTATTTGAGGTATAAAAGAATTAAGAAGGAAGATTATCCCAACAGCTACTATGTTGATTGATTCTAGTCCTCCACAAGCTTAAAAAGAGGAACCCTTCATCATTGGTTTGTTTATGGCATTGCATAATGCATATTATTGTAGTTTGTTTGTTTATTCATTGAACTTCCACAAAATCAGTTGTTTATGATCCCCTTTTGTCCAGAAATAAACAATTCTTGAGTCCTTGCTTAGCTTTATGTCAGGTGGATTATGTGCTGTTAAGTTGTACAAGCATAAGATTTCTCCTTGAATGTAGTATATGCAGTCTAATTCTGAATTGGTATAATTATACCACAAAGCTATAATTATACCACAAAGCTATACCAAAAGAACTGGATTGGTAGGAAGATCTTTATCAAAAGTTATACTTATATTTTAGGATATATATTTAAAATTTATATATTATTTTATTCTAAAACGGTTTTTTCGGTGAGATCATGGTTGGACTGTTTAAACCAATAAATCAGTGAATCAGTGACTAAAACGGTTCGATGACCGGTCTGATTCTCAGAACCTTGCTTTTGATGATGATGTGCGAATTTTCACTATCCGCAATGCAAATATTTTTATTATATGTCCTGGCCATTTTCTTCAAAGACAAATAATAATAATAAAATGAGTAGAAGTATATGCGCAGTAAATTTTTTTATTGTTTTTCTAAGAAATATTGTATATAGTATCATATGGTAAAAAATTTATTATTATTTTAAAACTTAGCACATTTAGTAGTTTTGAAATTCATAAATATAAATATTTTATTAAACATTATTTATATACATAATACTTGAAATTTAATTACATTGAAAATAAAACTTAACAAAAAAAATTTTACATTATTTATTTACATGAGTACTTTAGCAAACCCACATATTAAACTTTTTGTCTTTTCCATCATTGATCAAATGACCAATATTTCCTTCAAGATCCTCAAAGAAATCAAATACTCATAATGAGTGGTGTAATTTTTACCAACATTCTTTGAAACAAAATTTGTCTCCTTTTCTTTGTCATAATTTTTCAAGGATACTTGGTAAAGATCAACTAGGTGCCTCGGGGTACGACAGGTACGCGACCAATGACCCTTTCTACTACAACAAAAATATTTATCCTCTGTTGATTTATTTTACCCATTATTTCTTTCTTTATCCCACTTATGGTGAGATCCTTTCTTGTGAACATAACTTTTCTTCCTTCCATAAATTTTTTTGTTACCAAAACCTTGCTATTTACCTCTTCTGGGGTAATGATCTGTCGCATTTGCTTCAGGAAATGGGGCGACGTCAGTTGGGCGCGCTTCATGATTTTTTAAAAGTAACTCATTGTTGCGTTCAGCAACAAGAAGGCAAGAAATTAACTCAGAATATTTTTTAAATTCTTTTTCTCGATACTGCTGCTGCAGGAGCACATTCAAAGCGTGAAAGGTCGAGAAAGTTTTCTCTAACATATTATTATCAGTTATCTTTTTCCCACATAATTTCATTCGTTAGGTAATTCAGAACATTGTTGAATTGTATTTATTTATGGGTTTAAAATCCTGTAGACACAAGTGCGTCTACTTATATCGGGCTTGAGGAAGTATCACTGTCTTTTGATGATTATTATACCTTTCTTTAAGGTTTTTTCATAGATCTGCATGATCTTTTAGTGTGGGATATTTATTTTTCAATCTTTCATCAAGATGTCGATGAAGGAAGATCATGACTTTGGTTTTATCCTTCTAAGATACATTATTTTCAGCCTTAATGGTATCTTTAAGATCCATTGACTCAAGATGGATTTCAGCATCTAGTATCATGATAAATAGTTATTTCCAGATATATCAAGAGCATTAAATTCAAGATGGGAGAGTTTTGACATAATGAAAATTTATTACCTTAGTCTTCTTAAATTTTGATTAGAGTCTCGTGCTGATAACGTACTGTAAAATAAATAAATAAGGAAAAAGAAATAGATAAAAATAAAGAAGCATAAATAGATAATTTTAGTAGCAAAATTCATCAATATAATTATCTCAATATAATAGAAGTGATTTATATATATTTACTAATATATGTAGTAACTTATTTGTAAAAGAGAGAAAGAGAAAAATAGTATATAAAGAAGGAGAGAAGCGATTTTATTGTTACTATTGTGTGTCATATGCTTTAGATTTTACTACTATTTATAGACGTATGAAGAACACTCTTTTTAAACTTTATTAACTACAACCACTCTTGATAATCTGAGTCTTATGAAAATAGGCATCCACTTCAAGTAATTTTATCACAATATTATAGATATAATTATTTTTTGTGGTTAATTTTATTCGTGCTTAAATCATTTATGATAAAAAAATAATTGTTTACTTTATTTAGTATCAATTTTAGTTTTTGTAGTTTATTATTTTAAACTATAGTTTATGAAACAGATTTGTAGAGCTTTTAAATAGATCGAATTTTGGTATTAGAAAAAACACATATAGAAAATAATAAGTGTAGACTTGGCTATATATTTATAACATGAATTTTTCTTCTAAATTAAAATTTGACTAACCCATTTTTACCTCTAATACTAAATTAAGGATATTTTAGAATATTAATTATTTTTATAAAAATGTATCTAGAATAACAAAATAGGGTAATTTAGGTAAATAAATTATTTGACAAGATTTATTACACAAATATTTTTATTAAAAATTACTTACATTTATATCCTCTTTTATTTTTGAGTAATTCGTTACGCTCTAAAATGAACTACATACAAATTTTGGGACAATGTACTTATATAAAATAAAACAGAGAAAGGTTTACCTGATTACAACATTTGCAAACTGGTTACGAGCGTGTCCTTTTTTAATATTATGTAGACCGTGGGAGCTAACTACGGTTTCAAAATTATATGTAAACCGTGGCTACCTGGCACGATTTACGTTTGAGAAGGTTTGATCATAAACCGTGGCGGGCCATCACGGTTTACTAAGGGAGCTAAAGGTGCATAAAACATTGTAAGCAGCAACGGTTTATGAAGGATTTTGAATAGGCATAAACCCTTGTTAGCTGTCACGGTTTATGAGGAGAGAAATTCTATAAATATGTGAGTGAGATTCAAGCTGTTGAAGAGATCATTATCACAATGGCAAGTGAGGAAGAGAGTTTGCTTGTCTTAGTGCATTGCTCTGGGAAAATCAAAAGAAGCAAAAAATATGGTGTGAAGTTCACTGACAGAGAACCATTGAGTGTATTCATCAGTTCATCAAGCACTTTGTCAGATGTGAAGAACAGAATTTTGCAGAAGCTTGGGGTATTTGGGAGCAAGTGGGTGAAGAAGCTATTCTACAAGATTTCCATCACAGTTATCTTGACCGGTGTTAAGTATGATACGTTTATGCTAGCGACTGATGAAGATATTAGGGTTCTGTTTCATTGTGTTAGGAGTTTTCCGGAGGTCAGAATACACGAGCTGTATGCAAAGTTGGAGCTTGGTGTCGATAGTTCTGGGGCATCAGCTCCAGTTCATAGCTCGATTGCCGCAGGCGGTGCGTCTAGTTTGATGCATGCGGCCGGACCATCTGTTCTGTAGGTCACATCCCCTTCCTTCGCGGCTGATTTAGATCGAACGGAGGCAATTGGTTCTGTACCGTTGGAGAATCCTGGGGTCTGGCATCAGGCATTTGAGGCGGATACCAATGGTGGCATAATTCATGAAGTTCAAGGCTTCGAGGAACCTGATCGAGTAGAGAATGCAATGCGGGATGATGACTCTGACCAGGAGCCTGTAGAGATCATTGGGGACAGTGATGATGACATAGGTGCCAATCCACATGCACAGCATGGGCCTTCAAGTTCTGGCACACAGCAGTACCCTACGCACTTCTCCACTCTAAACTTGGAGGCTCTAGGTCAACAGGCAGACGGAGGTTCTACAATTGCGGGTTCTTCTACAGAATTTTAGATTGGGCAATCATTCCAGAATAAAGATGAAGCTGTTTTGAGTGTGAAGGACTATAGCATCCGTCGAGGTGTTGAGTACAGAGTCTTGGAATCGGATCATCTGAAGTATCATGAAAAATGCTAGGAGTTCGGCAAGAGTTGTAGTTAGTTGATTCGCATATCGCTTCGTGCACGAAAGGGCACTTGGGAGGTTAGGAGGTACAACGGTCCGCACACTTGCTTGGCCACCTCCTTTTCCAGTTATCACCGTCAGCTTAATTACTACGTTATCTGTGTGAGGATTTTTTCGTTGGTTAGGGCGGATGCTGCGGTTACGATAAAGGTCTTGCAACAAGCAACAGAAGCTGATTATGGGTTCAGGCCTAGTTACAGGAAGGTTTGGATGGCAAAACAGAAGGCAGTAGCACAAATATATGGAGATTGAGAAGAGTTGTATGCCGAGTTGCCACGTTGGATGCTAGGGTTACAATCGACCATGGCTGGGATAGTCACTATGTTGAAGACCTCTCCTGTTCACATTGGGGATCAGGTGGATGAGTCAACGGTGTATTTTCATCGTCATTTCTGGACATTTCCGCCCTGCTTAGAGGCCTTCCGGCATTGCAAGTCCATCGTGAGTATTGACGGTACCCACTTGTATGGCAAGTATGAAGGCACGTTACTATTGGCGATTGCGCAAGATGGAAACTCGAACATCCTTCCGATAGCCTTCACCATTGTGGAGGGAGAAAATGCGGAGTCATGGTCATTCTTCTTGTCCAACCTACGATCGCATGTGACGCCACAGGAAGGTATCCTTGTTATCTCTAACTGGCATAATGGCATCAAGGCTGAACTTGAGGCCCCCGAGAATGCTTGGCTGCCTCCACGTGCTTTTCGAGTGTACTGTATTCGTCATGTGGCAGCGAATTTTAGCCTTAGCTTCAAAGGTAAAGATGCAAGGAGGATGCTGGTGAATGCTGCCTATGCAAAAACTAAAGCAGAGTTTTATTACTGGTTTGACATCATGTGAACTGAGAATCTGGCCATGTGTGACTGGGCCAACCGGATGGAGTATGACAAGTGAACCCAACACGAGGATAGCGGTATGACTAAATCTGTGACGAGCCTCCTCGGTCAAAACAATCGGCCTCGGATAATGAAATGTAACATTTGGGGATAGGAATCTGTGGACCACACGGCCCCACCAGTCCAAGTACTCAGCTGATGGACCGGGGTCAGCTACTCGATCGACCGGTATGACTAAATCAACCCGGTTCTCCCAATGCTGATGCCACTCCTGATAGTATCTGGAGAACCATCGGTCTCCACCCCTTCCATCCTTCGCATGGAGCCAATCTATGTTCAGAGCCAACTGAAGGAGATGCTGAACACTGCCGAACTGCGGTACCACCCTATCCACCTGATGCCACTCAATCGCAGCAAAATATATCAGGCGAGTGACCACCGTCCATAGCTTACGGTGCTCGTTAACTAGTATCTCCAGATGAACAACAGTAGCAACCTCAGGAGAAGAATAAGGCTCCCACATAAACTGTATCGAACAAGTTAAAGTTAGGTAAGACCAGAAGATTAAACATGAACCAGTGCTTGTAAGAGCAACCACTAAACGACTCACATCGTGGACATGTAATCTATCCAAAGAAAGGTGTGCAGATACCACTCTTTGATCCCCTGCATCGTTTCTCGGTAGATATTCGCTCCACCTACAATTTTCATTGAAAGCATGTCATAACAAACAAGAACACATGAAATTGAACAAGTTATGCACCAAAAATAATAAAGCGAACCTGGATGCAAGCGAAAATCCAAACACATCAAAACCACTAGGTCTCAAACTGGGAAACCTCTAGAAAATCCAAGACTGTAGAAGCTGTAGTGGCCCGGCCAAGTTAACAATGTTTCTATTTGTCCCACGATAAAGACATTTATACAACCAGGCCAGTGCAGCTGAGCCCCAGCTATATCTACCCAAATCATCCAGCGATGCCAAATAAGGCAACCAGTAAAGGTAAACCCTGTTTGCGTTCTTGTCCGCAAACAGCTGAGATGACAATAACATCAGAATATAAGCACGCGGGTATATACGCACCGTCTCCTCACTCGCGTCTGTTGGGAGAACCCGAAACCTCTCATGGAACCATGTGTAGCACACCGTCATCTGCTTGATTTTATTCTGTGGCGGTAACTCCCCAAACAACTCCCGAAACCACAGTCATGCGGGTCTTTCGTTCTCCATCAGATTCTCAAAGTCAGTCAGACAACCACTAACGGCGTCCCCATCGATTAGCAAACCCAGCTAATATGCTACGTCTTGCAAAGTGATGGTGCACTCCCCAAACGGCATGTGAAAGGTGTGGGTTTCAAGACGCCACCTCTCAACGAATGCGCTAAGTAGAGGCTCATCAACCGATAACCACTCACTGTTTAGCCTAGCGAGGTGATACAACCCAGCGGTCTCCAGATATGGTATAATTCGGTCGTGTAAAGGCATATTTTGTTGTCTCCTTACACCGCTAATAACCCTAATAGGTTGCAAAATGTGGGTAAGAAAATCCTCAACATACGACCAATACTAATAACATCAAATATAATTTAAAAAAATCATTAGATACCCACATTGGTTTTCTATTTTCTCTAATGATAATAATAACAATAATGAAACAATGAGAATAATAACAATACCAACATGAATAATTGTACTAACAATAACAATAATAATAATACTAACAGCTCCCAATACTAATAAAAATAAAATTAATAATAATAATAACAATTATCATAAAAGTAGTAATAATAATAATAATAATAATAATAATAATAATAATAATAATAATAATAATAATAATAATAATAATAATAATAGCAACTCAAAATAATAATAAAAATAAAAAAATAATAATAATAACTAACCTCTTGATCGATGTATCCAGCCACGTGTGCAACGCCATTTAGCCGGTACATGCGAGTTTCGTCTTCCATGGCTCCACCATCTAAATGTCACCAAAACCTCCAAACCTTTTCCTCAAACTCTCTCAACCACCAAGCTGTAACAATTTTGGTTTGGCACAAATGATATCCGTGATGACTATCCACGAATTATGTATTTCTCATTGTTCTGAAAACCGGACCGGACCGACCGGTTCGACCGGATTAACCGAGAACTGGTCAGTTAACCGGTCCGGTCAACGTCTAAAATCGGCCTGCAAAAAACTGGTGAAAAAACTGGCCAAACCGGTGGTTAACCGGTGAACCGAACGAATTGGTCGATTTTTTTTTTGTTGAAATCCGATTTTCGCCTTAAACACCAAACGACGTCGTTTTGGTTTAATTAAAAAAAAACAATACGCGTAGCCCAAATGCCCCCAATCCCCTCTCCCTTCTCTCACTCTCAGTGTCACCAACACCAAAATCAAAATCTCTAATTCAAAGGTTCTTTGGAGAGTAGCAGAAAAATGAGGCTTGTCGGAGCACGGTAGCGGCGGAGGAAGGAGGCGGTGGAGCTGTGGTTGATGTGCATGGCTTATCGAGCTTCTCTGCTTCTCTCTTCCCTCTTCTCTTTCACTCTCAGTCTCACCAAAATGGCAAAATTTCCTAATCTATCTCGCTCTTAGTCTCAGACGCTGCCAGTCTTCTCTGTCGTCCCCGTCGTCGACTGCCTCTTTCTCGTCATCAAAAATGCCTCTGTCTCCGAGACATCTCTCCTCTGTCTGTGTCGAGCACCTCTCTGTCTGAAGTGCGAATGTACCTGTGCCGACGTGGGCTCTTCGCCATCGCCCGTGAGTTCTTCAATTTTCATCGTCCCTCAACATCTTCGTGGTCTTGTTTATTTTCACTAATTTTTCTTCTCTTTTTCACTTTAGTTTTTTATTTGTTTCCTCTGTTGTGTTTGTTAATTTTATTTATTCTGATTTCTGAGTTGCTTCACTTGTTTGTTGTTAATTTGTTTGATTCTCAGTTGATGGTGTTATGATGGATTGCTTCACTACATTGTTTATGTTAAAAATTTTTCTGGTTTTTGTTTTTTTTTTTCAATTAATTTTTTACTCAGTGAGGAATTTAGGGCATATTTGAATTCATAACTTCAGATGCAGAGTATTTGTTTTGAGTTCTTCTGCTTTTCAAATTTTTTTATTTTGTTAATTATATGGATTAATCATTTTGTAATTTTGAATTTTACCGAATATAAATTTTGATAAAAGTTCAATTTTGGGACTCTGATTTTTTAATAACTTCATTGCCGTATCATCTGAATTTATCAAGTTTGAATTTTATCTAATTTTGGTGTATTTTATGTGCTTGATTTTTGTTATATTGTGTTAGTGGTGAAAGTATCTGAAAGGGATGCTTCTGAACCTGCCAGGAGGATGTCCCTCATGCATCTCCACCTGAAGATTGTAGAGAGAATGCCAGAATGGTGAATGTGAAAATGGGAATGGAATGACTCTTGATGAACCGTGCAACACAGCAGAGGAGCAGGTCAAGAGCAATGAAGAATGCAACAGGGCAGGGGAGTCAACGAGTAATGCAGATGGAAAAGTTCACACTTCACAGAGAACTGAAGCCACTAAGAGCTCTAGAGGTTATAGATTATTTTTTAAGTTTGTGTTCCATTTACATAATTCATTTGGTATAGGCATCATCATTGTACATTTAATAGCTATTGGATAATTTCCTCTTCAATGCATTAAGGAACTCGTATTGTGTTTCATGTGTTTATATACTAAATTTTTAATAATTTTATTTAATATTTAATTAAACTGGTTGAACCCCGATTGAACCTGTAAACCAGTAAACCAGTCACTTCACCGGTTCATTGACCGGTCCGGTTCTCGCAACCTTGGTATTTATACTACTTTGTACTCTCAATGTAAACCGTGGTAGCTAGGATGGGTTTATGTTT
Organism: Arachis hypogaea; assembly: GCF_003086295.3. NCBI lineage: Eukaryota > Viridiplantae > Streptophyta > Magnoliopsida > Fabales > Fabaceae > Arachis > Arachis hypogaea. The sequence goes on along the minus strand of NC_092042.1, from coordinate 28,588,681 downwards.
AGAGCTTTTTCTTCACACACCGTGGTGACCAAGTACGGTTTACGGTTAGCTATTTTCCTTCATAAATCGTGGTGAGCAGCCACGGTTTATGCTCAAACTTTTCCAATTGAAATCCGTTCAAGCCTCCCATAGTTTATGAATAATTTTAAAACCGTGGTTAGCTCCCACGGTTTACATAATAAACAAAACAAGACACTCACGTAAGGACTTTCCAAATGTTATATATAGATAAAGGTTTCTCTCATTTAATTTATTTAAGTACATTACCCCAAATTTTGATTTTGGTTTAGCCTACAACTAATTAATAAAAAATTGGATATATAGATAATTTGTTGTAGCTTGCAACAAATTAATAGGCAGAAATAGATAAATTGAAATTCATTAGATCCTTCAACTATTTCAGTATTTCTGCATCTCATTTTCTATTGTTTGAAAGTTACTGAATTTGTTTTCCTCATTTAAATTATTAAACAAATCTTTTTATTGTATAAACATTTTTATTTTGACACCGTACATAAGAGGTATTCATGGATCAGATCTATTTAGCATATTTACAGTGTTATTCGAATTCGATGCAAAAACTACAGATAGAGATTTGACTCATAAGGCTGTCGAATCGGATTCTATCCGCACACTAATAGAATCAAATTGCAGGTCTTGTATATCCGCAGATCCACAAAATAAATAAATAAATAAATAAATAAATATTGTTTTTATGTTTTATTTTAACTAATAATTATCATATATATTGCATTATTTTATTTTTATTATTTAAAAAAGATATGCTTAATAATATTTTAAAAGTAAATATATTTAAAAAATAGAAAAAAGAATTTTATTAATATTTTTTAAAAAATTAAAATATTTTATGTTTTGCAAATATATATGAAATTTGATCCGATGTATAAATGTGTGGATCGAATCTGATTCGATTTGATGATTTTAGTACAAATTAGATCGAAATTTCGACCATATCTAATCCAATATGCATTTACCCCTATATACAAATTAATTAAATTTAAAATAAATTTAAAATATTTACTATGTTATAAAAATATTAATACGTACAATAAAAATGTGTAAACTTTAAAATGTTTATAGTAGTATATAACTGATTTTTGTTTTGGAAAAACTACCATTTGTACCCAAGAATTTTATGAACGCTGACAAAACTACCCATGGAAGAAGAAAAGTGACTTTTTACCCATGAAAGACTGGATCCGTCTGTCGATAGTATCCGAACGTCAATAAAACGTTAGCTCCATTAAGTTAAAAGCCAACATAGCACGTTAACTGCTTACCTAGCTTTGAATCAGCAGTCTAACGTGTCCAAGCATAAATATACCGTTATAACATCACCCATTTCCCTAATTTATCCTCAACTGTTTCCCCAATTTCAATTTCAAAACCCTAGAATGTCTAGGAGAAGCAGAGGTAACCAATGTTCTTCGAATGGAAGCATCAGCGAAGAAGGGACTTCGTCTTCCAAGAGGGGTGACGAGAAGACTTTGTCTGGGAGATGCTTTTGTGGACAGGGTGTGGTGTTGCTACAATCTGAAACCTTAACAAATCTTAGGAGATGGTTCGTAAGGTGTCCTCTATGAAAGGTAAGTCTTTTTATTTTTGTGCTTCTGATCAGATTAACTTATTGTGAATGAATCCTTATTCCTCCCTTTCACACTACAGACGATGGATTGCAAATATTTTGTATGGGTAGATGAGATTGCCGGAGGATGGGAGGGACTGGCAAGAGCCCTTGTTAGAAAAAATCAAGATAGCTCCTGTAGTAACCATGAGGTCAATCTCACTGGGCAAAGAAAAGAGATTCAAGAGAATAGTGTGAAGATCTTGTTAAAGATAGGGAAGCTCCAGGGTGAAATTAGAACTATTAGGTCATGGGTTATAACTATTTTTTTTGAGTTTACTGATTTGTGTAGGGCTGAATCTACTCCAATTAATCAATATGTAACTGTGCTTATGGTGTATGTTGTCCTGGGATCTTTTTGTGCAGCTTTTTGGTTTCAATGATGATGAACTTAGAAGCTAGTTGGTCTCGATGATGATGAACTTCGAAATTCTGTTACTATCTTCACTTGTTGTGGAAAAAGTCAAGTTGTGTTATGACATTAATGTCCATGATTGTTAATGTATTTGATATCTGTTAAATTGGAGTTAACTCAATTTTGACAAAAAACGAAATATAGATGTCGTGATTTGTCTTAAACTAGCCAGAAACATGGTATTGTAAAATAAATAGCAAAGTTGTAACCTGGAAATGGAACTAGTAATTCATTCCATAAGCTATAATAAACCTTGAAGTAATTTACTCATATGCAGTTATCAACAAAAGCCTCAAAACGAGGGTATGAGTTTGATGTAGCTGTAGCAAATCAAATGTACCTAATAGAACCAATACAAACCATGAACATGAAAGTATCAAGTTGTATGCTGTTTTTACTAGGCATAAGTTACAAAAAGACCATAATATAAGAGTTCATGGAGCTCTCATTACAGCAAGTACTTCATCAAAAAACAAATTCAGACTAAAAAATCCTATTTGTTGGGTGTGGAGTTACTGCTGCCACTAGAAATCCCGTTGTTGTTGCCACTTGAAGATGCTCCTGTTGGTGGACGGAACCCAGGTACTGACCATGTGCCTGGTGTTTGAATTGTGGATGGTGGAGTTGGCATGAATCGCATAAATCGTGTAGTGGTCCCTCGACTTGCACCATGCATTGTTTGTCTGGTAACTCTTGGAGGCGGTTGGTTAGTTGGTGATGTAGGCCTAACAACAGAAAGTTGTGGTGTGGTAGGCGTTATGGTAGTAGGTTGTGGTGGGGTAGGTCTGAGGGGAGAAGGTTATGACAGTGGTGACCTCTTAATATTTCTCCTCCTAATTGGTCTCTTGGACATGGTTGGCTTTATGATAGGTCTAGGTGGCACATATGCAGTAGAGGAGTTAGAAGGTGGAGGTCTTACTGCCATAGGTTCTTCAGAAGGATTCACACAGTTCAGATCATCAACATTCACCTATAAATGTTGATAATTGCATTAGCTCAAATTTTTAATGCAAGATAAAATTATCTTCATGCCAATAAGTAGAAGAAGAGAGTGGATATAAATAACTTACACTGGGTGAATCTGAAGCTGATGCTTCAGCATCTGCTGCCTCCAAAGTCTTTTCCCAATACATCTCTTGCTCTCTGACAGCATCCTCATCAAGATTATCAACACCCATACCTTCAGTTGTTGCTGCTGCACCCTGATGCTGATTACCACTACCTGATGCAGCTCCTCCACTAGCCATAGCTTCTTTTTTCTTGTCACATCCTCTGCTGTTATGATCAGTCTGAGAAAACAGTAGCAATAATTACAATTTTAATTTCTTTACAATACAACCAATATGCAAAAGTAAACAAATGAGACATGGAATGTTAGGTTATACCTTCAAACAATATGTACATTTAATGGGGCCATATCTCCTCTTTGCTCTATGGGGATCAGGATTCTCTCTAGGACCATCTATACGAGCGTCTCTCTTTTTTGTAGGTCTCCCAATAGGTTTTCTATACACATGAGGCAACAATGGATAGTGGTTTCCCTTCTCCCAGTACTCCTGGCTTGGGACAGGTTGAACTGTCCACTGATATGTTAGGTTGTATGCTCCCATAGTAAGCCAGTTGTGAAGGGAGTCCTCGGCCCTGCGATTTTGGTATGCAATGGCAGCACATGCATGCCTACATGGAAGTCCAGTAAGCTGCCATAACCTGCATGAACAAGTCCTTCTCCCCAAGTCAACACTCACCTTCACAGGTAGCCTTTGAACCTCATAGACATTTCCATCTTCATCACCGGATGGGAAGGGCCTCCAATAGTTGCTCTCTTTTTTCTTCCTTTCCAAACGGCTTTGGTGTAGCAGATTCTTCAGATACATGAACTGTCTTTGGTGTAGCTGGAACTGATGGATTTGGGCTGGCATCTGGTTGGGCCTTTTCTGTACCATGGGTCTCCTCTGTAATGTGGGCTTCAGTATGTACCCCTTCCAGGTGAAGAATTCTTCTATGACCTATTGCCTTCTTTGGGGTTGGAGTCCTCATGACACAAACTTTCCTCCTCCTCCTTGATGGAGTTACATTAACCTGATCAGGTGCTTCTACACCAGCTTCTTCATTCGTATCTACAACATCTGCTTGACTAATTGGGTGCTCTGTGTATAATTCAATCTTATACCCATTCTCCACAACAGCTTCATACATCTTAACGACATCCATGTCAAGTCGCAGAAGCCTCAAACCACCTTTAATTTCTAGTCTAGGCTGTCGCTAGTAGAAATCGGAGATGATTGGATACCCAATGTCTTTCAGTAGGTCACTAATGAAGAAGCCATTCAGAGTATCCACATTAGCTCTCTCCACCTCAATAATTTCACCTTCTGCATAACACAACTTGCCATCCGATCCCCTTTCAAGTCTACCTCTATGGTGTATTATTAATGTGATATGCGTCGTGGTAGCCATTTCTGTCAATAAAAAAAGAATGAACATTCCATATCAATACACCTACTATTTCAACAAGGACATTCAACTAGCGCATAACCAAAGTTTAATCACAATCATCATCAAAAAGTTCAGAAAACAGTTGCACTTTATTTGAGACAAGCAATAAGAGAAGCTAAACTGCAATAGATAAAAATATTTAACATAAAATAGATAAAAATATTTTAGTTAGCCAATAGATAAAAATTTAAAATATTAACGTGATAATTAGTTTCTTAAAATATTATTATTCATGTAAATCTTATTAATTATATACGTATGTCTATTACCACTAAATGAACAAATCCTGGTTCATGGAAAACTTAATTGTCTATTTTCACTAAATTTGACTCACGAAAAAATTTGGACTATGTTTATGACTTTTCTAATTATTAAATTATAAAATATGATTCACTCAATAATTAAATGACTATTGTTTCTATAAATTTATTACACAATAAAAAAGATATGATTTAAATTTATTAGAATAATTCAGAATTAGTACAATTTTAGTTATACATTATTTGAAATTTTAGCTAAACTGCATTTATCAGCCCAATACATCCCTTAATCCTTTCCATTATTTATTAAATGAAAAATAGAGTTTCAATTATTGATTTATAGAATAATGATTTGAGATATACATGTTATAATGTTTGGTGAGGAATATGTAATAGGCTATACTTGCTGCCAATCCGTGTAAAATACTGAATATTTTCAGAAAAATGTCCCCTGAAAACTATAATTATCTTATGGTGGTGGTGGTATTATTTTCAACTGTGTAAAATATGAAGAATTTACCAAATTACATTTTGTTAGGTAGGTATCTCTTCATTGAGTGACAACAACATATAGATAACTTGGTGTTCAACAAGGACATTCAACTAGCGCATAACCAAATTTTTAATCACAATCATCATCACGAAGTTCAGAAAACTGCATATTTGTGAATTAAAATGCCTAATGAAAACAAAACTTAAACCCTATTCTAATCAGATATAAGGTTTAAATAAAAAACTTCATTCAGGCGATATATCGAACATGTGGTGTGCAGCAAATTCAGACAGCGTGTTTAGTTCTATGTTGGCATCAAACAACCCACAAAATTTAGCCACAGCAAACACATTCACTCCAAAACATAGAAATCATGTAACTTAACCTACCCAGATAACTAAAACAGAATGAAAAAGCAATAAAAATAAAGAGAAGAAAGACAAGAAAGCAGGAAAAGGGAATTGAACCTGCGCTGATTAAAGGGAAGGACGAAGAAATTGGGCGAGGCGGAGGAGCGGCGGTCGCATCGGCACAAAAGTTCGCCGCCCTTGGTTCCTCACTAGACTGGAAGATGCGAAGCAGGGGCTTTTCATGCTGAGACAGAGTGACTACGCGTAAAGGAGGGAAGAAATAGGAAAATAGAGAAGAAAATGGAAGAAGGATTGGGCGATGCTGGTCGCCGGTGGTGTTTTGGGCAGATGGAGGCGGTTGGGCAGATTGGTTTGTGGCGTCGGGTTCATTACGTGGTTCACGTCTCTCTCTCTGCTAGGGCATGCATAAGGGTGGTGAGGAAGAAGATGGAATGGTGCGAAGTGACTCTAACGTTTCCCTCTCTCTCTTCTATATCCACCTGGAAGGTTATTAAAAAAAATTCAAATTAAAAATTAAAAGTCAGGTAAGCAATTAACGTGCCATGTTGGCTTTTAACTTAATGGAGCTAACGTTTTATTGACATTCGAGTACTATCGACAGACAGATCCAATCTTTCATAGGTAAAAAGTCACTTTTCTTTTTCTCGAATACTTTTGTCAACGTTCGTAAAGTTCATGGGTACAAATGATAGTTTTTTTTTTTTTATAAAATAGCATAAAACTGAAATTTTTTATAAAGTATTAGAAGACAATCTACGACAATGAAATTGAAAATCATATCAAATTAGGTATGATTTATATTTGGGCTAAACTAAGAGCTATAATTTGATAACAAATTGAAGAAATTAATTCTAATTCTTAAGAAAATTATTGTAACTTTGTAAGAAGAACACTGGTTGTGAATTGTGATCTCAGTTCTCAACTGAGTTGTCTACCTTCAAAAAAAAAAAAAAAACTCAGTTGTCTACCCCCATACTCCTTCCTCCTACTGGTAGCAGCTTCCTGCCCTAACTTACACCCACACAAACTCTCTCTCTCTCACTTTCCAGAGACAGACAGAGAGTGCAACCCAATGAATCCGCTAACCCTAGTGAAGCGCATTCAGAGCATCAACTCCAAAGAAGCCTCTCTCGGAATCGGCGAAGATGCTTCCTGGCACGCCAAATACAAAGAATCCGCTTACGTCTTCGTCGGCGGCATCCCCTTCGACCTCACCGAGGGCGACCTCCTCGCCGTTTTTGCTCAGTTAATCATTCCCTTTACGCTTTCATTTTTTACCTTTTTTCCCCTTGTTAATTTCAATTTTAATGTTCATTTGTATTTGGTTAAACTCAGGTATGGGGAAGTTGTGGATGTTAATCTCGTTAGGGATAAAGGTACCGGAAAATCCAAGGGTTTTGCCTTCCTTGCTTATGAAGATCAAAGGAGCACTAATCTTGCTGTTGGTGAGACTTTACATTTTCAATTTTTATATTTTTGCACAAAAAATCACTTAGATTTTATCATGAGTTTTATCTATCAAGGTAGCTCATGCTGTTACATAATGAAAAGAAAAGAATAGAAAGGCTTAGACGTTGTTATTGTTGTTTTTGATGGTGTGTCTGTTTACAGTTTTTTGTGTTCTCTGTCTCAGATAATCTGAATGGAGCGCAGATTTTGGGTAGAATTATTAGGGTGGATCATGTTGATAAGTATAAGAAAAAGGAAGAGGAAGATGAAGAGACCGAGCGCCAGAAGAGGGAGGCCCGAGGTGTCTGTAGAGCTTTCCAAAGAGGGGAATGTACTCGCGGCGCTTCTTGCAAATTTTCTCATGATGAGCAAGTAAGTTCAGCCATTATATTATGCTACAATGCACCCGGTTTTATTATGCATATTAATCCGATAGTTCTAAGTAAAGAGGAATCTATAAGGACCACGAATGTAATTTGATTTAGGGGTTAATGGTTTTAATTAGAAATACGATTTATGATAGCATACTAGGATGTTATATAATCCATAACCAACCCCACCTAGTGGGACAAGACATAGTAATTGTTATTTAGTTCATGTATTGGGATTAATTTGTGAAAAATGAAACTTATAATTAAATATTTTGGAATGATACCCCAGTGAAGAGAGCACAACACCGAAGAGTCTTATTGTACCTTCTATTACCAAAAACTTAACCTGATAATTTCTAGGAATATGCTTCAGTAACAGGAACATCAATGGCCATGTTAAGCAAATCTTCTAAGTTCTAAGCAGACCAGTGCACAATGTTGGTCAAAGAAGTTGCACAGATAATTTAAAAACTGTGACTGAAGCCTTGAACAAAATTTAGCTATTGCCTATATTCTGATTATTGATATATACCTTAAATGAGAAATTTGTTTTCGTTGTAATTAAGTTCTATTTTTCAATTTTTTGGGGGTTGGTTCAACTTGGTTTATCTGAACATCAATTTTTCCAAATAGTTCTTGTGTTGTTGATGTAAAATTACCAGCAATGGGATCTTAAAGAATGAATAAGTTAATTGGGTAACTTTTTCTTTGTTTATATAGTGGACTTGGAATAAATAGGAATTTTAATTCCACATTGTCAATCTTATTTGTTTCAATCTTGACCTTATAATAATAAAACTAATTCCATTTATAGAAGAATTGGAAATAAAATGTACCTGTCAGTTTTACTTTTGATTCTCAAACCAATATTTTTTCTCAGCATGAGTGGAGCTCCTTATGTGTATAAGCTCTTTCGTTCTAAAAATATTTGTATAAAATTAAGCTGCATGGTCAACTGCTATTTGAATATTCGATTGTGGATAAGTTTTAGTTTGTTGACTGTTGAATTATAGTGCAGCCAGTGAGTCTGAGAAATTGATATAGTGATTACACTTGGTTCACTTATCATAAAGTAAAATGGTAGACAGGTCTTCTCAGCTCTAACTAGAAGTCTTCACTCATTTTCTTACCTTGTTTTCTCTACTTTCATTATTTACTTACTCTTCACTTTTGCTTTGCATACAATTGGGCTTTTGAAGTTGTTTATGGTATAAATGACGATTTTGAAGCTGTCCTGTTACAATTTGATATGTTTGAGTGATTGGTTGTCTTTGTTGTCGTTATTGGTTTATCCAGAGAGCTGCAAACACTGGTTGGGGTCAACGTGAGGATGACACCCCAAAATGGGGTCATGACAAATTCCAGGGTCCCAAAAAGGAGAGACAATCTGGCAACAACCAATTAAATCGTATTCCTGAAAGTAGAGATAGAGATTCACGCCCCAGATCCCATGACAATGAGAAAGGATCTGACAGCCAACCCAAGAGAAGTGAAAGAAGAGAGGAGATGTGGAGGCGGCATGATGATGATCAGGGGAGAGAAAATAACAGTAGAAGGGGTGAAAAGAGATTTAAAAGGCATGAAGATGAGGATAAACTTGAAGGAAGAGATTATAACAGTAGAAGAGATGAAAAAAGATCAAGAAGGCATGAAGACGATGAGTCTGAACATAGGTCTAGAGAAGATCGATTTAGGAGAGAGGGGAAAAGATTTAGAAGGAGTGGTTTTGATGATATGGAACCTGAACCTAGAGATCATTGTAGAAGGGAAGACCAGAGGTCGACAAGACCAGATGATGTTGAGTTTGATCACAAGTCTAGGGATTCTAATGCAAGGGAGGATAACAGACCCAGGAAGCAAGATGACAATGAGTTTCCAAGTCAGCCAAGAGAATCAAGAAAGTACAATGATGATGATTTTGCTGGTAACAGGGAAGAAAGGAGATCAAGAAAGCACGATGAAGAAGATTATGCACCACGGTCAAGAGAAGACTATGACAAGAAGCGGGAAAACAGATCGTATAGAAACGATTCTGATCGATCGGACCCAAAAGGAAGAAATGATTTTGATATGAGAGACGAGAAGAGGTCAAGAAGGTAAAAGCGATTTGAGGCATGGGATATGGGCACCACAGTCCATTGTTACGAGGAGAAATGAGTATATTGGTGTGTTAAACATCATCTGATAAACCGAAATTTGTTTCAGTGCTTATAATATTTCCACGGTTACTTTGTTTGTCACATGATTACTCCCTCTATGCTGTTAGCGCCGTGATGAATTTCCTTTGGATGTGGTGAGTTTTGATAAATATTGTGTTTGGTTCAATCAGCTCCATCTATCAATGCTAATGCATAATGAATTTTTACATATATGGTTTACATCTGTTACTCATGCTATCATATTTTAAATTTCTCTACAGGCTTGAAAATAGTGAAGGCAAAGCTGTTATTTTTATTAACTTCGGTCTCTCTGACTTTGGTAATTGGTACTGAGTTCATTTATTGCTGAGTCTTCATCAATGGAGTAAAAAAATCACTCATTTGGTTAGCAAAATATCTGCAATATTAACAATCATACTTAAGACATTTTCAGGTAACTTAGGGCTTAGATCTTTTACCATAAAGGGCTAAAATTGAAAAGCAATATAGAATTGATAGAATAATAGTAGTAGTTACTCAAATAAAATCTTGATCAACAAACTACTACAACAATTTTCAACTCATTTCACTAAAGAATGGCTTAGACAGGCCATAGCCATTTAAATAATTTAGCTTCGTATGTTGATTATAAGAAAGCACCAACACCAAATACAACAACAGCTATTGCCCATTACTTGCTGCCTTTCATATTATTAATAAGTTCTCCCAGCGATGTGAAAGAAGACCCACCTTTAAGGACAGCTTTTCTAGCCATATTTTTCATCTCTTTCACCTTCTTATGCACCACATTATCTCTGTCCATCAATTTTTTCAACCCATTTTCTATCTCATCTGCCATTACAACATCACTACCAGTCCTATAATCCAGTCTCATCTCCACTGCTAACCCAAATTCTTTAACCATCCGAAAAGCATTCAACTGTTGTTCCGCATAGATAGGCCATGTCAATATCGGCACCCCAAACCATAAGCTCTCCAAAATAGAGTTCCACCCGCAATGCGACACAAAGCCACCAATGGCCTTATGAGCAAGAACCTCCACCTGTGGTGCCCAACCACATATCATTCCTCTGCCTTCCATCCATTCCAAAAACCCTTCTGGTAAGGTTCTATCTGTATTGTCCGAGTTTGGCGGCAAGCACATAGCCCACAAGAACCTAATTCCACTGTGCTGAAGCGCCGTCGCTATTTCTCTTGTTTGAGAGGGACCAAAGCTTCCCATGCTCCCAAAACATAGAAACACAACAGAAGAATCTGGCTGCTCATCAAGCCATTTCAATATCTTGTCATGCTGCATTTGGTCTAACTTCGGATTCGGATGACCTTTGATATCAATCAAAGGACCAACAGCATAGATAGGAGTTGTTTTTACATCAGACAGCGCATCAATAGCATGCTTTTCTACCTCATAAAAAGAATTAACAATGATCCCTTTGGTGTCTTTGAACCTCTGAGCAAGCTTATAATATGCAGCATATCCATCTCTATTAAATGCAGGACTAGGTAAAACATTTGAAGGAACTGGACTAGATATACCTGGAATCAACAAATCAGTATCAGAATCGGTGAACGGATCATCGATTTTGCGTTCGAGGAGAGCAACATTGAGAGCAGTAAACCCAACATTTGATGTCATGAACATGTAAGAAGGGACACCAAGTTCTTTTGCCACATCAACCATGGGCAAACAGAAGTAATCCATGACCAACCCAATAACAGGGTTTGAATCAGAGTCATGATAAGATGACAACATCTTTTGTATAGTGTTCTTCACATGGGGTTTGAGGCTCTCCATGAAGACTAAGATGTAGTGTTCTACTGATTTCATTAGAACCTCCTGCGGTGGCGGCTCTACTTCAGGGATATCAATGAGTTTGATCTGAGGCCATGAGGATACAACCGATTGGATGTGTGAATCTGCACAGGGAGCGAATGGGAACTTGATGTAGAGGATTGTGATAGAGAGGTCATTGTCATAGTTGATTAAGATCTTTGCAAGTTCAAGAGCTGAAACTAAATGGCCAAATCCTGGAGTGGGAAGGAAGATCAACTCTGCTCTATTGGTCTCCATTATCTCAATTCTGTGTGTGGTGGGAGATGATTTCTTCCGCTTATGTTTCACCTTAGCTTTTATAATCATACATAAAAAGTTGAAACAACGTTACAGATCCCTTTGTCTTATTGTCGGAAAATATTCATTTAACAAACACTACTGAAGAATTTTTCTCCATCACACAAGACAAGTGGGAAATGATGATGACACCTTTCACTTTCACGGTTAGGTTTCATTATTTTTTATGTAAAGCAAGTATGGAGGGTCATTAAGTTGTCAACTAACTTGGAATTTATGGTTAGCGGACCCTGCTTACTGTGCAATCTGTCTTCACATAACCTTATCTTAAGAAGAGGCTACATGCATTCCACGTTTTTTTTAATAATTTAATAGAATATAATTTTTATTAAAATGTGTAATGTGTAGATAAATCACAATTTTAAATACACATTGTACATTTAGGATACACAGCCTAAAAAACCAATACTAACACAAATCGAATACTGTGTATAAGGAATATGATATATTATATAAAAAACAAGAAAATAGTTTTACCTAAAATATGATACAATTGTGTGGTTGTACATAAAGTGGATGATGAGTATTGAAGTATGGTAAGAAAGAAATTTTAGCTAATATAATCGGCATATGTGTATATTTATGTATGAGTCTCTATTCTCTATATCTATCTTACTATTCTCTATTTTTCTCCTTCTTCTTCGTACATATGGTTAGTAATAATTTTTTTTTGGGAAAAACTCTGCATACAAGCGATTAGGGCTTGTAAGTATTACAAGTCAATTAAACTCTAACCCCCCAAAATTCGCTGCAAGTGCTACATCCCTTACACGCGCTACATCCCTTCTTTTTCTCCTTCTTTTTTGATCGTTCTTTTCTCCTCCTTTCTCACTGGTTTGTTCTTCGTCGTTGACGTTAGTTCCTCCACATACTGTTGCGGCACATTTTTATTACACCTTCTTCTTCTTCTTGCTGCACGTTCTTCTTCCTCTTCCTCTTCTTCTTCTTCTTCTTTTCTTTTGTTTCTTGCCTTCTCTTTCTCCTTCTTCATTTACGTGTTTTTCTCTCTGTTTTCTTTTTTCGTTATTCTCGATTTCTATTGTTTTTTGACATCAAGCTCTGAAATCGTTTTTGAAGAAGAAGAAGAAGCAGAAGATGAGGAGGAGAAAGAGAAAGAGTTCTGAATTATGCATGATTTTTGGTGTATTTCTTAAATCCTTTGGGTGTATTTTCTGTAATCTTTTGGGTGTATTTCTATAATCGTTTGGGTGAATTCCTGTAACCGTTTGGGTGTATTTCTGTAATCTCTTAGGTGTATTTTATGTAATCGTTAGGGTGTATTTCTGTAATCTCTTGGGTGTATTTTATGTAATCGTTTGGGTGTATTTCTGTAATGCCTACCATTTTTTCTGAAATGAAAAATACACCCATAGATATCAGTAAGATACACCCATAGATATGAGTCAGATACACCCATAGATATCAGTCAGATAGCACTCAAATACACCCAAATGATTACAGAAATACACCCAAAGATTACAGAAAATACACCCAAACGGTTACAAGAATTCACCCAAACGATTATAGGAATACACCCAAAGGGTTACAGAAAATACACCCAAAGGATTTAAGAAAATACACCCAAATTTTGTTGAAGTACATCTTATGCATAATTCAGAACTCTTTCTCTTTCTCCTCCTCATCTTCTGTTGCTTCTTCTTCTTCAAAAACGATTTTATCATGAAAAATCGAAAAAAACGAGAAAACAGAGAGAAAAGACGTAAATGAAGAAGAAGAAGAAGAGGAAAACGAGGAAGAAGAACGTGCAGAAACGAAAGAAAAGGAGAAGAAGAAGAGTAAGAGGAAGAAGAACGTGCAGCAAGAAGAAGAAGAAGAATTTCAGAAACCATGAAAATCGAAAAAAAACGAAGAAGAAGAAGAAGAAGAAGAAGAAGACGAAGAGGAACCGTTTGAGTGGGGCGCGTGTAGTTACGCTCCATCCAAAATGAGTTAATGCGCGTGTTAATGAAGTTTAGGTTGATAACTTGTAAAACTTGTACGGCCTTTTTACTTGTATGTGTAGCAGGCCCCTTTTTTTTATAGTTTATTCCAAAAGATTTACAAAAAACGGTAAGAAAAGGGTGATATTTGAGTGCAATATAATTTGATGCTACGCATTTATCGTCTTGATCCTTTAGATTCGTCAAAAAATATACTCTTAAACAACATGGAGGCAATAAATTTAAAGAAAGTTGGGAGAGTTGTGTAGAAAACATTTTCAGTCGAAATTGATTAGTATTTTGAGAATTTTTTAATAGGGTATTTTTTTGTCGAAGCTAATCAGCATGTGAGGGTAATATGCAACGTACATACTAAACAACGTAAGTAGTGGTTGTGGGCCGTCCTCTTCAATCTTATAGGAAGTCCCAGTAGCAGCAATACTGATTCACTTTGCCAAACCTCCCAATAGTGTCGAAGAAGACAATAATAAATCTGATTCGAATTATGTTGCTAAAATCGGGTCGTCTAAAAAGAGTGATTCTTCTGAGGAGTATGTGTCAAAAATTCCAGCTGGTAGGGTGCTTGGCTTCTTCTTCCTTTTCCTTTGGCCATTTTGCAATTATCGGATGTTCCAAGTCATTATCATACTTTTAATTTGGATGCAATGCAATTAGATGATCCTTTTAACTTTGACAAAGAACAAGATTACAACACAGATAACGTCGTAAAATTTTGAGTGGGCCATAGATTTAGGAGTAAAGACGCTATTCTCATGACAGTGAAAAATTACAACATTTAAAAGAATGCTAAATACAGAATTTTGAAATCGAATAGAAGAAAATACCATTTTCGAATTAAGCAATTATTTACTGGGTGTTTATAGAATTTTTGTATAGCACTTTGACAAAATTTAAACTACTAATAAATATAATATTTTACAATTTATAAAATTAACAAATAAATATTGATTACATTAACTACTTAAATTGAATTACAACTGATTAATTAAAATAAATTAATCTAACATATTATTATTCTCACACTTTTTTAATTAATTAAATTAAATTATTCTAATATATCAACTAAAATTAAATAAATCAAAATATTTTAATACATCAACTAATTAACTAATTAAAATAAGAGATAGACAAACTAATATCAAAATTTAATGCTTCCGTTACGTGCCACATTACATTTATTCTGTTAATATCCCTTGAGCAAATATAATTCCAGCACTTCATATATACTTTTAGTATTAAAATTAAAGTGTGCCCAAACTTTTCAAAATTTACAAAACCTCTCAAATGAACAAACATCTTGACTATATAGCTTAAGATAGGGGAATAATGGGTCGGGTGAAATCGGATTCATCTTTACCCGAATTCGATCCTAAATAATGACTGAGTCTATTTTTGAGACCCTTACCCATCTTTAAATCCGGTGAAATAATAGTACTTTCAGGTCACACTATAATTAGGTCTAAATCGGTAAAGTTCAGACTTTGATAAATTTTATGTCAAAAAATTATGATGTATTTATTTATAAAGAAGAAAAAATATACTTGTTATCAAGAAGTTGATATCCCTATTTGAATTTGAATTTGTCTATAAATTCTAATTTCGTGCTTCTTTGATCTATTTTCTAATTCAACTAAGTGTGATTAAAAATAAAATAATAAATTTATAATTAATATAACATAGTATTAGAATTAATTTAAAATATATATACTTTTTTTAGTCTTCTTAGAATGCACATGGGTCGGATGAATTCGAGTTTGCCTTGACCCGGACCCGAACCTAAATAATAATCGGATCTACTTTTGAGATTCTTGTCCGATCCTATATCTGATGAACTCACACTAAATTAGTCCCTAAAGTGTTCGGATCCTGACCGAGCTTTCGAGCCGGACCAGACCATATATACCCTAGCTTAAGATATATGTATCTCGAGGATTGAGATTCGAAAACCACTAAAAATGTATTTTGCGTTCACATTCCTATTTTCGATATTTATTTTATATCTCAAATATACCTAAAATCTGTAGAGTTAATACTTAAATGACCCCCAAAATTTGATCATTGATTCAGTTTGATCCTCTAATTTTTAATTGACCAAATTTATACCCTAAAATTTTAAGACGTGACTCAAATTGGTCCTTCTGTCCAATTCTATCAACAGAGTGATGACATGGCACCCAAACCTCACCACATGCCTCTCCTTCTTCCTCTTACCATCGCCATCACCACCTCCCCTCTACCAACACCCTCCCTCTTCCAACAAACAACAACATTCACAACCTACTAACACCCACACATTTTCACTGCCACTTAAGAAGGGTCTTTCTATTATCTGATCCTTCTCTTTCTCACCATCAGTATCACCATCTTTCCTCTATCAACGTCCTCCCTTCCCAACAAATAATATTAACAATCACTAACATTAACAAATTGAAGAGAAATAAAAAAAACATAATACTACACTTTAGTCTCTCTTAATAAGAACACAAAGATGAGTGCAATGGGTAAAGGTGTTTCTGAGGGTGCTTTGAATTTGGGACAATGGGTGGTGTGACCTTGTGATTGATGGTAATATTGGGAATGAATTGCTCAACATATATGCTAAGTGTGGTTACATGAAAATGGGGTTCAAGATTTTCAACATGATTGTGCGTAAGGATGTTATTTCTTGGGGTGTCGTTATTTGCGGCATAGCGATGAATGGTCACGGTAAGCAAGCATTACAGCTCTTTTCATAAATGGTGGTTTATGGTGTTGCCTCTAACGATGTCATGTTCATTGATTTGCTGTCTATTTGCAATAATAAAAAATGGTGAATGTACGTGTTATACTCTTAAAAACTATGGCGGTGAAAATGTGTGGATGTTGGTGAGTTGTGAATGTTATTGTTTGTGGGAGGAGAGAGAATATTGATAAAGGGGAGGTGGTGAGGCGATGATAAGAAGAAGAAGGAGAGACATGTGGTAAGATTTGGATGACACGTCATCATTCCACATGGAATTGAAATCTTGTTTATTTATTTGTTTGGCTAGATACAAAAGTATAATCCTACCTGGCTAGATACTTATTGTTGGAAAATATTCTTCTTTGTGACGGCAATTTTTTTCCCCGTTCTTTTTATATCTTGGCTTAATAACAAGTATTAAATTATAATTATAAAAATAAGGTAAATTAATAAATAATTAATTATAAGTTAAAAAGATTAAAAAATTAAATCTTATAATTTAAAAAAATAAAAATATTTAAAATACAAATTAAAACGTTAATTTTAAAGATTTTGACTCAAAATTGGATTAACGGACTAAATCGAACGAATCGGATCTAAATAGGCCCAAACCTACTCACCTAGCTCCATATATAGTCTCTATCAACCTTCTTTCCGCCTTCTTTTTCATTATTCCCGCTGAGAAAGAGAAGAGAAGAGCAATAACCTAATTTCTTTTTACCTCCAATTTTATTTTCACATAACTTTTAATTTGGAGTTCCGATTAACGAGATGTTTGTGGCCATGCAATCGTCTCGAGGTCCTCTTCAATTTTATCCAAACAAAATGGTAAGAAACTTTATATTTTGTTTTCAATTTTCTCTTCCATTCAGAATTTGCATTTTGGTTAAGGGTATTAAGTGATTCTCATTATTTTGGTGAAATCTATCCTTAGATAATTGTTGAATTTTACCCAATCATCAATAGGTAAGGTAAGGATACTCTAAACCCTTGTGAATTGATGAATTGGTAAACTCTAGCATTGATAAGATAAAATTATATGAAATTAGGGTGAATATTATGTTGATTGAAACCAAATTGGTGAATTGGAGTACTTCGAACAAAGCTTTGGTGGCTGGAACTTATGGAAGTTGTTTGAGAGTTTTGGAAGCTTGAAGTTTGGTGTTTTGTGCTTTGGGAGAAATCGGCCAAGATATAATTTTGGTTTCTTGTAGATGATATATAATGTTGCGTGAAAACTTAGGCTAGTTGTCATAGGATAGGATTGAATACTCTAAATTGTAGAAAACCAGAATTTCTAGTTTGGGTGCCCATGTACCCTATCATATGCATGCACAGAACAAGACATGTGACGAGACTTGTGCGTACACACACCCTGGAAATTTACAAGTTGTGCGTACGCATAGCAATAATGCTTACGCACAGGCTGGAAATTCATTCTGGTGCGTGCGTATGCATAGCAATGATGCATACACACAAGACCTATTTTTCACACAAAACTCTATTTTTTAAATGTTTGACCTTTTAGAAAAACTTGTAAATTTTCATAATCCCTGTTTAAGGTCTGATAGCTAGTTTTTTTTAGGTTTCGGAATAAGAGCGAATCTATATTGAGCGAGTTAAATTGAGATTGAAGGAGATTGTGAAGTAATGAATTGAGTTAAAAATGAGATGATGAACGAGTTATGTGATGAAGACAATTATGATATTGTTGAATGAGGTGATGATGATGAGAATTATGTGTGTGAGCATATCTATGAATATTGAGATGTTGAGTTATGAAAGGGATAAATATGATAATGAGAATGATTGATTATGATTATGAGGATAATGTGAATGGTTATGAGATTGAGATGTGATGATGAACGTGATTATTATTATGAATGAAGTTGATTGAGTGATAAGGAATTAAGGTTAATGATTGAAATATCTTGGCAGTACGCAAGGGTTGTGTCTCGTCCCACTTGCTTCGGGTTAATGTCTGAGACGCCTGGGCAGTATGTAAGGGTTGTGGTTCGTCCCACTTGCTCTATATTAGTAACTGAGATACCTGGACAGTAACAAAGGTTATGGTTCATCCCACTTGCTCTAGGTTAGCTATTGAGATGCCTGGATAGTATGCAAGATTCTGGTTTGTTCCACTTGATCCGGGTTGAGTTTGTAAACACCCGCTTGAGTAGTATGCAGGAGTAGTGGTTCGTTCCACTTGCTCTAAATTAAGCAGGTAGTATGCAAGGGTTGTGGCTTAGTTTCACTTGCTCCACGAGGTGGTGTTTCTGTCCAAGGTTCGCTACCAAACATGTCGGGTTTGGTTGTATAACCGACAGATGATATCATCGGCCATAGAGCAGTCATGCATCATATGCACTTGTACATTTTGTTTGAGTATGCATTTATTTGGCTTGCCTAATTGCTTATCTATAACTAACTACTATTTGATCTATTTGCCATATCTATTTCTATATTTGTGTTTTTCTTGTTTGTCTTGTTTGTGTTTGTTTCTGAGAGATCCCTAATGCTGGTGGAGAAAACGCTGAGGGTTATTCCACGTGGTAAAATGGAGGTTTGAAGAGAATGGAAAGTGAAGAGTTAGATTAGATTCCTTAGTTATAGTTACCTTATTCTGGTTTAGTGAAAATTTTAGGATCAATATGAGTGGTTGGAGTTTTGGAATGCCTCTGGCTTTTCGGGACATCATTTATTATTTATGCGGGTACTTTGACCATATTGAGAACCTCTGATTCTCATTCTATATATGTTTTGTTGTTTTTAGATGCAAGAGATGACGCACCTTACTGAGCGTGCTGGATTTGTTCTCTTGGAAGCGAAGACTTATCTTTTGGGTCTTATATTCTGTTTTAGTTTATGTATTTTATTCTTCAATTTTGTACCTTATGTTGTATATCATCTCTTTTAGAGGATTATTTTGGAAAAACAGGACTTTTCTGTTATTGCTATTTTGAGGGCTGTGTGTGTGTGTGTGTGTGTGTGTGTGTGTGTGTGTGTGTGTGTGTTGCACGAAATTGTGATCTCTAATAATGGCATTCAACTTGGTATGCGTGTTTATAACTCAGCACTTTCTTCACAACTTCGCACAACTAACCAGCAAGTGCACTGGGTCGTCTAAGTAATAAACCTTACGTGAGTAAGGGTCGATCCCACGGAGATTATTGGTATGAAGCAAGCTATGGTCATTTTATAAATCTTAGTTAGGCGGATAATAATTGGTTATGGAGTTTTCGAATAATAATAATAAATAAACAGGAAATAAAGATAGAAATACTTATGTAAATCATTGATGGGAATTTCAGATAGGCGTATGAAGATGCTGTGCTCCTTCTGAATCTCTGCTTTCCTACTACCTTCATCCAATCCTTCTTACTCCTTTCCATGGCAAGCTGTATGTAGGGCATCACCGTTGTCAATGGCTACATCCCATCCTCTCAGTAAAAAAGGTCCAAATGCTCTGTCACAGCACGGCTAATCATCTGTCGGTTCTCGATCATGCCGGAATAGAATCCATTGATTCTTTTGTGTTTGTTATCACACCCAACAATCGCGAGTTTGAAGCTTGTCACAGTCATTCAATCCCTGAATCCTACTCGGAATACCACAGACAAGGTTTAGACTTTTCAGATTCTCATGAATGCTGCCATTTATTCTAGCTTATACCACGAAGATTCTGATTAAGGAATCTAAGAGATATGCGTTCGGTCTAAGGTAGAACGGAGGTGGTTGTCAGTCACGTGTTCATAGGTGAGAATGCTGATGAGTGTCACAGATTATCACATTCATCATGGTGAAGTGCAACGAATATCTTAGAATAGGAATAAACTGAATTGAATAGAAAATAGTAGTAATTGCATTAAAACTTGAGGTGCAGCAGAGCTCCACACCCTTAATCTATGTTGTGTAGAAACTTCACCGTTGAAAATACATAAGTGATGAAGGTCCAGGCATGGCCGAATGGCTAGCCCCCAAAACGTGATCAATAGTCTCCTAAGATGAATAATGGAATAAAACCGAGACCAAAGATGTTTAATACAATAGTAAAATGTCCTATTTATACTAGACTAGTTACTAGGGTTTACAGAAGTAAGTAATTGATGCAGAAATCTACTTCTGGGGCCCACTTGGTGTGTGCTTGGGTTGAGCTTGAGCTTTACACGTGCAGAGACTTCTTTTGGAGTTCAACGCCAAGTTGTAACATGTTTTTGGCATTCAACTCTGGTTCGTGACGTGTTTCTGGCGTTTGACTCTAGAATGCAGCATGGAACTGGCGTTGAGCGCCAGTTTATGTCATCTAATCACGAATAAAATATGGACTATTATATATTGCTAGAAATCTCTGGATATCTACTTTCCAACGCCATTGAGAGCGCGTCATTTGGAGTTCTATAGCTCCAGAAAATCCATTTCGAGTGCAGGGAGGTCAGAATCCAACAGCATCAGCAGTCCTTTGTCAGCCTTTTATCAGAGTTTTGCTTAGGTCCCTCAATTTCAGCCAGAAAATACCTAAAATCACAAAAAAATACACAAACTCATAGTAAAGTCCAGAAATGTGAATTTATCATAAAAACTAATGAAAACATCCCTAAAAGTAGCTAGATCCTACTAAAAACTACCTAAAAACAATGCCAAAAAGCGTATAAATTATCCGCTCATCACAACACCAAACTTAAATTGTTGCTTGTCCCCAAGCAACTGAAAATTAATTAGGATAAAAAGAAGAGAATATACTATAAATATCAGAATATTAATGAATATTAATTCTAATTAGATGAGCGGGACTTGTAGTTTTTTGCTTCTGAACAGTTTTGGCATCTCACTTTATCCTTTGAAGTTTAAAATGATTGACATCTCTAGGAACTTAGAATTTCAGATAGTGTTATTGATTCTCCTAGTTAAATTTGTTGATTCTTGAACACAGCTAGTTTCATGAGTCTTGGCCGTGGCCCTAAGCACTATGTTTTCCAGTATTACCACCGGATACATAAATGCCACAGACACATGACTGGGTGAACCTTTTCAAATTGTGACTCAGCTTTGCTAAAGTCCCCAGTTAGAGATGTCCAGAGCTCTTAAGCACACTCTTTTGCTTTGGATCACGACTTTAACCACTCAGTCTCAAGCTTTTCACTTGGACTTGCATGCCACAAGCACATGGTTAGGGACAGCTTGATTTAGCCGCTTAGGCCTGGATTTTATTTCCTTCGGCCCTCCTATCCATTGATGCTCAAAGCCTTAGATCCTTTTTACCCTTGCCTTTTGGTTTTAAGGGCTATTGGCTTTTTCTGCTTGCTTTTTCTTTTTCTTTCTATATTTTTTTTCACAAAAATTTTTTTTTGCAAGCTTTGTTCTTCACTGCTTTTTCTTGCTTCAAGAATCAATTTCATGATTTTTCAGATTATCAATAATATTTCTCTTTTTTCATCATTCTTTCAAGAGCCAACAATTTTAACATTCATAAACAACAAGATAAAAAATATGCACTGTTCAAGCATTCATTCAGAAAACAAAAAGTATTGTCACCACATCAATATAATTAAATTAATTTCAAGGATAAATTCGAAACTCATGTACTTCTTGTTCTTTTGAATTAGGAACATTTTTCATTTAAGAAAGGTGAAGGATTCATGGAATTATTCATAGCTTCAAGACATAGTTACTACATACTAATGATCATGTAATAAAGACACAAACATAGATAACATAAAGCTTAAAAATCGAAAAATAGAGAAATAAGAACAAGGAATGAGTCCACCTTAGTGATGGTGGCGCTTTCTTCTTGAAGAACCAATGATATCCTTGAGCTCTTCTATGTCTCTTCCTTGCCTTTGTTGTTCCTCCCTCATTGCTCTTTGATCTTCTCTAATTTCATGGAGAATGATGGAGTGCTCTTGATGTTCCACCCTTAATTGATTCACATTGTAACTCAAATCTTCTAGAGAAGTGTTGAGTTGTTCCCAATAATTGTTGGGAGAAAAGTGCATCCCTTGAGGCATTTCTGGGATTTCTTGGTGATGAGCTTCCTCATGCGTCTCTTGGGATCCATGAGTGGGCTCTCTTGTTTGCTCCATCCTCTTCTTAGTGATGGGCTTATCCTCCTCAATGGGGATGTATCCTTCTATGATAACTCCAACTAAGTAACATAAATGGCAAATAAGATGAGGAAAAGCTAGCCTTGCCATGGTGGAGGACTTTTCGGCTATTTTGTAGAATTCAAGGGAGATGACTTCATGAACTTCTACTTCCTCTCCAATCATGATGCTATGGATCATGATGGCCCGATCCACAGTAACTTCGGATCGGTTGCTAGTGGGGATGATAGAGCGTTGGATGAACTCCAACCATCCTCTAGCCACAGGCTTGAGGTCCAGTCTTATTAATTGAACTGGCTTGCCTTTGGAGTCTCTTTTTCATTGAGCTCCTTCAACACATATGTCCATAAGGACTTGGTCCAACATTTGATCAAAGTTGACCCTTCTTGTGTAGGGGCGTGCATCTCCTTGCATCATGGGCAAGTTAAACGCCAACCTCATATTTTCTGGACTAAAATCTAAGTATTTCCCCCAAACCATTGTAAGATAATTCTTTGGATTCGGGTTCACACTTTGATCATGGTTCCTAGTGATCCATGCATTGGCATAGAACTCTTGAACCATTAAGATTCCGACTTGTTGAATGGGGGTTGGTCAAAACTTCCCAACTTCTTCTTTGGATCTCATGTCGGATCTCCGGATACTCATTTTTCTTGAGTTTGAAAGGGACCTCAGGGATCACCTTCTTCTTGGCCACAACATCATAGAAGTGGTCTGATGGGCTTTAGAGATGAATCTCTCCATCTCCCTTGACTCGGAGGTGGAAGCTTTTGTCTTCCCTTTTCCTTTTCTAGAGGTTTCTCCGGCCTTAGGTGCCATCAATGGTTATGGAAAAATAAAAAAAAGCTATGCTTTTACCACACCAAACTTAGAATATTGCTCGCCCTCGAGCAAGAGAAGAAATAATAGATGAAGAAGAAGAAGATATGGAGGAGAGGGAAAAAGGGTTGTGTTTCGGCCAAGGAGGAGAAGAGAGGGTTGTGTTGTGTGAAAATGAAGAAGAATGGAGGGGTTTATATAGTGGAGGGAGAGGGGTTAAGGTTCGGCTATTTAGGGTGGGTTTGGGTGGGAAAGAGATTTTGAATTTTGAAGGTAGGTGGGGTTTATGGGGAAGAGTGGAAGGATGTGAGTGGTAAAGAGGTGATGGAAAAGAAAGATTGAGGTGATTGGTGAAGGGTTTTGGGAAAGAGTGTTATTGGATTGTGTGAAGAGGATAGAAGGTGAGTTGAGGTAGGTAGGGATCCTGTGGGGTCCACAGATCCTGATATGATCATGTGGGGACCACAGATCCTGTGGTGTCAAGGATTTAACAACCCTACACTAATTAGGCGTGTGAAATGCCTTGCATGCAATTCTGGCGTTTGAACGCCGGATTGATGCTTGTTTTGGGCGTTCAACGCCCATCTGTAGCATGTTTCTGGCGTTGAACGCCAGCCAGATGCTTCTTACTGGTGTTCAAACGCCAGTAAGCCCTTCCTCTAGGGTGTGCTTTTTCTTCTGCTGTTTTTGATCATGTTTTTAATTTTAATATTTATTTTGTGACTCTACATGATCATGAACCTAATAAAACATAAAAGAACAATAAAAGAAAAATAAAATAAGATAAATAAAAATTGGGTTGCCTCCCAATAAGCGCTCCTTTAATGTCACTAGCTTGACAGTGGGCTCTCATGGAGCCTCAAAGGTGATTAGGTCAATGTTGTGGACTCCCAACACCAAACTTAGAGTTTGAATGTGGGGATTCAACACCAAACTTAGAGTTTGGCTGTGGCCTCCCAACACCAAACTTAGAGTTTGATTGTGGGGGCTCTGTTTGACTCTGTACTGAGAGAAGTTTTTCATGCTTCCTCTCCATTGTTAAAGAAGAACACCCTTGGGTCTTAAACACAAGGTAGTCCCTATTCAATTGAAGGACTAATTCTCCTCTATTAACATTTATCACAACTCCTGCTGTGGCTAGGAAAGGTCTTCCAAGGATGATGCATTCATCCTCCTCCTTTCTAGTGTCTAAGATTATGAAATCAGCAGGGATGTAAAGGCCTTCAACCTTTACCAACACGTCCTCTACCAATCCATAAGCTTGTCTTACTGACTTGTCTTCCATTTGCAATGAGAATATGATAGGCTGTACCTTAATGATCCCCAACTTCTCCATTACAGAGAGGGGCATAAGATTTATGCCTGACCCTAAGTCACACAGAGCCTTTTCAAAGGTCATGGTGCCTATGGTACAGGGTATTAAGAATTTACCAGGATCTTGTTTCTTTTGAGGTAAAGTTTGTTGAACCCATATATCTAGTTCAATAATGAGCAAGGGAGGTTTACCTTCCCAAGTCTCATTACCAAACAACTTGGCATTCAGCTTCATGATAGCTCCTAGATATTGAGCAACTTGCTCTCCAGTTACATCTTCATCCTCTTCAGAGGAAGAATAGTTTTCAGAGCTCATGAATGGCAGAAGGATGTTTAATGGGATCTCTATGGTCTCTATATGAGCCTCAGATTCTTTTAAGTCCTCAATAAAGAACTCCTTCTTGGTTGGGAGACGTCCCATGAGGTCTTCCTCATTGGGATTCACGTCCTCCCCTTCCTCCTTGCATTCAGCCATATTGACTATATCAATGGCCTTGCACTCTCTCTTTGGATTCTCTTCTGTATTGCTTGGAAGAGTACTAGGAGGAGTTTCAGTGACTTTCTTACTCAGCTGGCCCACTTGTGCCTCTAAATTTTGATGGACGACCTTGTTTCACTCATGAAGCTTAAAGTGGCCTTAGACAGATCAGAGACTATATTTGCTATGTTAGAGGTGCTCTACTCAGAATTCTCTGTCTGTTGCTGAGAAGATGATGGAAAAGGCTTGCTATTGCTAAACCTGTTTCTTCCACCATTATTAAAGCCTTGTTGAGGCTTTTGTTGATCCTTCCATGAGAAATTTAGATGATTTCTCCATGAAAAATTATAGGTGTTTCCATAGGGTTCACCCATGTAATTTACCTCTGCCATCGCAGGGTTTTCAGGATCATAAGCTTCTTCTTCAGAAGATGCCTCTTTAGTACTGTTGGATGCATTTTGCCATCCATTCAAACTTTGAGAAATCATGTTGACTTGCTGAGTCAACATTTTGTTCTGAGCCAATATGGCATTCAGAGCATCAATTTCAAAAACTTTCTTCCTCTGAGGTGTCCCATTATTCACGGAATTACTCTCAGAAGTGTACATGAATTGGTTATTTGCAACCATTTCAATAAGTTCCTGAGCTTCTGCAGGCGTTTTCTTTAGGTGAATGGATCCACCTACAGAATGGTCTAGTGACATCTTAGAGAACTCAGACAGACCATAATAGAATATATCTATCATGGTCCACTCTGAAAACATGTCAGAATGACACTTTTTGGTCATCTGCTTGTATCTTTCCCAAGTTTCATAGAGGGATTCACCATCTTTTTGCTTGAAAGTCTGAACATCCACTCTAAGCTTGCTCAGCTTTTAAGGAGGAAAGAATTTAACCAAGAAAGCCATGACCAGCTTATCCCAAGAGTCTAGGCTATCCTTAGGTTGTGAGTCCAACTATGTTCTAGCTCTATCTCTTACAGCAAAAGGGAAAAGCATGAGCCTGTAGACTTCAGGATCTACTCTATTAGTCTTAACAGTCTCACAGATCTGTAAGAACTCAGTTAAAAATTGGTAGGGATCTTCTGATGGAAGTCCATAAAACTTGCAGTTTTGTTGCATTAGAGCAACTAGTTAAGGTTTCAGCTCAAAATTGTTTGCTCCAATTGCAGGAATTGAGATGCTTCTTCCATCAAACTTGGAAGTAGGTGTAGTATAATCACCAAGCATCCTCTTTGCATTATTGTTGTTGGGTTCGGCTGCCATATCCTTTTCTTGTTCGAAAATTTCAGTAAGGTTGTCTCTGGATTGTTGTAGTTTAGCTTCTCTTAGTTTTCTCTTCAGAGTCCTTTCAGGTTCAGGATCAGCTTCAACAAGAATGTATTTTTCCTTATTCCTGCTCATATGAGAAAGAAGAGAACAAAAAAGGAAGAGGAATCCTCTATGTCACAGTATAGATATTCCTTTATGTTAGTAGAAGAAGAAAGGGAATAAGAGTGAAGAAGAATGAATAATCCAAACACAAGGGTGAGGATAGGAGCAGAGATTTGAGATGAAGAGAAGTGTTAGTAAATGAATAAATAAATAGACTAAGATGAGAGAGAAAAGTTTTCAAAAATAATTTTTGAAAAGGAGTTAATGATTTTCGAAAATTAAAGGTGAAATAAAATTAAAATTAAAATTTAAAACAATTAATTAATTAAAAAGAATTTTGAAAAGGAAGAGATATTTTCGAAAAATTGATAGGAAAAATTAGTTAGGTGGTTTTGAAAAAGATAAGAAACAAATAAAAAGTCAATTAGTTAGTTGAAAAAGATTTGAAAATTAATTTTGAAAAGATAAGAAGATAAGAAGATATTTTGAAATCAAATTTTTGAAAGAGATATGATTAAAAAGATATGGTTGGAAAAGATTTAATTTTTAAAATTAAGATTAATTACTTGACTAACGAGAAACTAAAAGATATGATTCTAGAATTTAAAGATTGAACCTTTCTTAACAATAAAGCAACAAACTTCAAATTTTTGAATCAATCACATTACTTGTTAGTTAAGTTTCAAAAATTTGAAATAAAATAAGAAAAAGATTTTGAAAAATAGTTTTAAATTTTCGAAAATCATAAGATAAAAGTAAAAGGGATTTGATTTTTGAAAAAGATTTTGAAAAGATAAGATTTTTTTAAATTGAAAATTTGACTTGACTTATAAGAACTAACTAATTTTAAAAATTTTTGACTAAGTCAACTCAAATTTTCGAAATTTTGAGAGAAATAAGGAGAAGATATTTTTTTTATTTTTTGAATTTTTTAATTTTTAATGATGAGAGAGAAAAACAACAAAAATGACTCACAACATGAACATTATGAATCAAAACTCATGATGCATGAAAGAACACTATGAATGTCAAGATGAACACCAAGAACACTTTGAAGATCATGATGAACATCAAGAACATATTTTTGAAAAAACTTTTGATGCAAAGAAAACATGCAAGACACCAAACTTAGAAATCTTTAATGCCTAGACACTATGAATGCAAGAATGCACATGAAAAACAACAAAAAAAACACAAAACAAGAAAATATCAAGATCAAACAAGAAGACTTACCAATAACAACTTGAAGATCATGAAGAACACATGTATGAATTTTCAAAAAATGCATAAATTTTAAAAACATGTAAATTGACACCAAACTTAAAATTGACTCTAGACTCAAACAAGAAACACAAAATATTTTTGATTTTTATGATTTTGTAATTTTTTTTTTTGGATTTTTGTATATTTTTTTCGAAAACATATAGGAAAAATAAAATAAGAAATTCAAAATTTTTAATAAGAATTCCAGGAATCTTTTAATGTTAGTCTAAAGCTCCGGTCCAGAAATTGGTCATGGCTTAATAGCCAGCCAAGCTTTAGCATACATAGTTCAAGCATGTGAAGAGGAAGCCTTAGTTCAAAAGAATTTAGACATGGCTTTACAGTCAACCAGGCTACAACATGCTTCATGAAATACTAGAATTCATTCTTAAAAATTTAGAATAATTTTTTCGAAAACAGAAGTAAAATTTTTTTGAAAGATTTTTGAAATTTTTTTTGAAAATAAAACAAAAAGAAAATTACCTAATCTAAGCAACAAGATGAACCGTCAGTTGTCCAAACTCGAACAATCCCCGGCAACGGCGCCAAAAACTTGGTGCTGTTGCCAGATCAGAAAAACTTGGCGCTGTTGTTGCACGTAATTGTGATTCAAACAATCCTCGGTAACGGCGCCACAAACTTGGTGCACGAAATTGTGATCTCTAATAATGGCACTCAACTTGGTATGCGCGTTTATAACTCAACACTTTCTTCACAACTTCGCACAACTAACCAGCAAGTGCATTGGGTCGTCCAAGTAATAAACCTTATGTGAGTAAGGGTCGATCCCACGGAGATTGTTGGTATGAAGCAAGCTATGGTCATCTTATAAATCTCAGTTAGGTGGATAATAATTGGTTATGGAGTTTTCGAATAATAATAATAAATAAACAGGAAATAAAGATAGAAATACTTATGTAAATCATTGATGGGAATTTCAGATAGGCGTATGAAGATGCTATGCTCCTTCTGAATCTCTGCTTTTCTACTACCTTCATCCAATCCTTCTTACTCCTTTTCATGGCAAGCTGTATGTAGGGTATCACCGTTGTCAATGGCTACATCCCATCCTCTCAGTGAAAAAGGTTCAAATGCTCTATCACAGCACAGCTAATCATCTGTCGGTTCTCGATCATACCATCACGCCCAACAATCGCGAGTTTGAAGCTCGTCATAGTCATTCAATCCCTGAATCCTACTCGGAATACCACAGACAAGGTTTAGACTTTTCGGATTCTCATGAATGCCGCCATCAATTCTAGCTTATACCACGAAGATTCTGATTAAGGAATCTAAGAGATATGCGTTCGGTCTAAGGTAGAACGGAGGTGGTTGTCAGTCACGTGTTCATAGGTGAGAATGCTGATGAGTGTCACGGATCATCACATTCATCATGGTGAAGTGCAACGAATATCTTAGAATAGGAATAAACTGAATTGAATAGAAAATAGTAGTAATTGCATTAAAACTTGAGGTACAGCAGAGCTCCACACCCTTAATCTATGGTGTGTAGAAACTCCACCGCTGAAAATACATAAGTGATGAAGGTCCAGGCATGGCCGAATGGCCAGCCCCCAAAACATGATCAATAGTCTCCTAAGATGAATAATGGAATAAAACCGAGACCAAAGATGTCTAATACAATAGTAAAATGTCCTATTTATATTAGACTAGCTACTAGGGTTTACAGAAGTAAGTAATTGATGCAGAAATCTACTTCCGGAGCCCACTTGGTGTGTGCTTGGGCTGAGCTTGAGCTTTACACGTGCAGAGGCTTCTTTTGGAGTTGAACGCCAAGTTGTAACGTGTTTTTGGCGTTCAACTCTGGTTCGTGACGTGTTTCTGGCGTTTGACTCCAGAATGCAGCATGGAACTGGCGTTGAGCGCCAGTTTATGTCGTCTAATCACAAATAAAGTTTGGACTATTATATATTGCTGGAAAGCTCTGGATGTCTACTTTCCAACGCTGTTGAGAGCATGCCATTTGAAATTCTGTAGCTCCAAAAAATTTATTTCGAGTTCAGGGAGGTTAGAATCCAACAACATCAGCAGTCCTTTGTCAGCCTTTTATCAGAGTTTTGCTCAGGTCCCTCAATTTCAGCCAGAAAATACCTGAAATCACAGAAAAACACACAAACTCATAGTAAAGTCCAGAAATGTGAATTTAGCATAAAACTAATGAAAACATCCCTAAAAGTAGCTAGATACTACTAAAAACTACCTAAAAATAATGCCAAAAAGCATATAAATTATCCGCTCATCAGTGTGTCTTTTGATTTTCTGTATAAGCTTTTGTCTTATCATTTTTCGTTAGTGATGCATCTTCGGTTTTGTTTTGATCGTACCTTTTTCTTTTAAGGCTCCTAGCTATTTTATCCTTGTTATGTATGTATGTATTTTACTTTTAGAGGTCGTAGCACCTCGTCACTTTTAATTTACGTCCTAGGCATAAAGCTCTGTGTGGTAGGGTGTTACAATAATCATACTAAAATTAGTCACTAAAATAATCATTGGCTATAAAATAAAGGTACTTTATTAGATAGTTGTATTTATATGTCAGACACATTTCAAATACAATATTTATCAATACTTTTTTGTGTCTAACCGTGTCTTGATAAAAAAATAAATTTTTCTTACTAGATACGCTTAGACACACCTTAATACCATCAATACTCACTTTTTATATCCAACTGTATCTTGATAAAAAAAATAAACTTTTTTTACTAGACACACTTAGACACACCTTAATACCATTACATATTAGCGTGTTTAATCATATTCTTAATATATATTCTTAAAATGAGTTTAGAATTAATATATATTATAATTTATTAAATAAAAAATATTTTAAATACTTTATCTAATTTAAAAATATTAAAAAAAGTTAAAAATTTAATTTATATTTTAATATTAATATATGTCAAAATATCATATATATATATATATATGTATGTATATGTCGTATCCCTGGGTCTTATAAGAATCTAAAATTTGTGTCTGACTCATGTCGTGTCGTGTCCCGTGTTTGTATTAGTATTAGTATTTGTGCATCATAGGCCACTAATATGAAACATATGTTGACATACAAAATACACATTGAAAATAAATTAAATAATACATGTGCTTATACACAAATACATAATAATTGATTTTGTGACTAATTTTAGCATACATGTAACCTTTAATTTTTTATTAAATTAAGAATAAAACTCATAAATTTTATATTTCGCTAATTTTTATCTAAGATTCGAATTTTTTTATATAAAAATTTTGAGTTTAATTTTAATATCTTACAGAGTCATATAATAATAATTGTTATTTTAGATGATTTATTTATGCAATCAATATAAAATTAATGATGTGGCTTTAGATAATTGTGATGATCAAAATTAAATTCAAAACTTAATTCTTACACACTCGTACATATAAAACTTTTATATTGTGATGATCAAAATTAAATTCAAAAATTATTTTAAAAGAAAGACACTGAATGCATTGAATCATTGAATAGTTGAAGTATCTCCATTTCAACCTTCTTAACTGTTACGATGGGTAACCCGGAGATTAATGGATTGGATGACGTTGGTTGGCCCAATCGTGGGAAAGAGGAGGCCTTCGTGTGGATCGGCACCTAGGGGGCCTCCGTCCGACTTGTGCGCGTGAAAGAATGGGGGGTGGTATCTACAAAGACACTCCAACGCCTAAGTCAGCAAGAGCGTGAGCAGGTCTAGAGAGTATTGGGACTTAGAGATACCTGAAGAATGTCAGTGTATTTATAGTGGTGAACCAATAACCACCATTGAGGTAGTGCCACTTTTTTAGGGTGTTAACCGTCCCTTTATCTTGGGGAGGTTAAGATATAGATACTGAAAGTGGTTAGAGAGATTTTAGGGGCAATTACTCATTCGAATGAGTGCTTATCTGCCAGCTAACCCCCGTCCCCGACTTCTTTAGAACAAGTAGTGGTGAGCACCGACTTCGTAAGACGAAGGTCGGTGCCGAGTGAGGCCCAATCCGTAGAATTAGCCTTTTGTTTGGACCTGAGCCTTTACTGTTGGGTCAGGGTATGAACATTAACCTATACTGCAAAGATAGGACGCTAGCTAGGAAAATTTAATAACTTTTATTACTCCTATATTAAACATAGAGAAAGAAAAAAAAGGACATTTATTTAATAGTAATTTTATTGCTTAAATAATTATGGAGTGTTCCAATAATAACATTTCTCAACAACTAAGAAACTATTGTTTGGAGTTCTCCCCTCTTTCTTCTTTAACTAGTAACTAGTAACTAGTAATAGTCTTATGATTCATACAGGCTGATAGTATTTGATAGTCTATGGATACTGAAAATAAACATTTTGAGGTTCTTTATTCACTGATTCTAAGCAAGGAACACGTATATCAATGAAATACCATAGTCATCGTCAGTTGCTACCTGCTTATGATATCACATTAGAAATTATTTTTATACTAGTTTTTTTTTTTTTTTTCCGGACATTGAGCCAGCTTACTTTTATTCTACTACACAATATAGCAAAGAAAAGTGAATCAACTGAGTGTACAAGAAATTTTGACTTTTGAGTGCATGTAACACAAGCTCATATACTATCAACGAACTCTCCAATAGAATTGAAAGATGATCCACCATCAAGGACAGCATTCCTAGCCATATCTTTCATCTCTTGCAACTTCTTGTGCACAATACTATCTTTCTCCATCAATTTTTTCAGTCCTTTCTCTATCTCATCTGCCATTACAACATCACTTCCAGTTCTATATTCCAGTTTTAACTCCAATGCTAATCCAAACTCTTTCACCATCCTAAAAGCATTCAGTTGCTGTTCTGCATAGATAGGCCATGTCAATATTGGTACCCCAAACCACAAGCTCTCCAAAATAGAGTTCCAACCACAATGCGACACGAAGCCACAAACAGCTTTGTGTGCAAGAATCTCAATTTGTGGCACCCATTCGCAAATCATTCCCATGCCTTCCATCCATTCTAAGAACCCTTCTGGCAAGGCACTCTCATCATCATTGGCTTTGTTCGGTGGTGAACGCATAGCCCACAAGAACCTAACTCCACTACGCTGAAGCGCCGTAGCTATTTCCCTTGTTTGGGATGGACTAAAGCTTCCCCTACTCCCAAAACACAGAAAAACAACAGAAGAAGTTTCTTGGTTATCAAGAAATCTCAATATCATATCATATTGGGTTTGTTCTAACTTTGAGTTTGGATGAGATTTTGGATTAATCAAAGGACCAATAGCATATATAGGAGGATTTTTCCCATCAGATAATGCATCAATAGCATACTTCTCTATCTCCATAAAAGTGTTAACAATGATACCTTTGGTGTCTATGAACTTCTGCGCTAGCTTGTGACATGGAACGTATCCATCTTTGCTTAAAAGAGCATCAGGTAAAACCATTGAAGGAACAAGATTTGAGATACCTGGAATCAGTATATCAGGATCAGAATCATTGAAAACATCCTCCATTCGACGATTGCGGAGAGAAAGCATGAGACTTAGAAATCCTGCATTTGATGGCATGTATAAATAAGAAGGGATGCTCAGTTCTCTTCCCACATCAATCAGCGAAGCAAAAACGAAATCTACAACCAACGCAACAGCTGGTTCCGACCCAGAATTCGGATAGGATGATAAAATGCTTTGCACAGTTTCTTTGACGTGCGGCGCAAGGTTCTGCAAAAAGGTCAAGACATAGTATAGTGGAGCTTTCAATAGCAGCTCTGGTGGAAGTGGTTCTATTTCAGGGACGTTGACAAGTTCGATTTGTGATTGTGATGATAAATCTGATTTTATATATGAATCAGAAATGGAGGTGGTAGTGAGCTTGATGCAGAGGATTGTGATGGAAAGGTGGTTATAACGGTTGATTAGAAGTTTTGCAAATTCAAGAGCTGAAGACAAGTGACCAATTCCTGGTGAAGGAATGAAGATCAATTTTGCTTTGTTATTCAGCTCAGTGTCATCCATGTTCTTTGTTCTTCTTAGTCTTTTAGGCTTCTGCAACAATTAAAAGGCATGAGGAATTTAAAAACAATAATTACAAAGTTCTCAACAAGAACACGGAACTAGATGAGGCTATGGATGATGCGGTGGCCTTGTTTTTCAATAATCTTCTAGATGCTGAGTGTATCAATGTAGGGTCTAATTCATAATGGAAATATAAAATTAAATTGCAGGCTGCAGGGACTCAAACATTACACTTTCAAAAATGATTTATTTATAGGTAGTTGTTTATTGTTTAAGATAGATATATATCAATCACACGATAACCTACCAGGATTTTTTTTTCTTAAGAAAATAGTGCATATCAAAAGTCTGACCCTGGTAGCAATTTGCATACTTGATAACATTGTACTATCTGTTTGTTTATTTATTTATAATATATTAAATCTTAATATATACCAAGTCAAACCAATAATACTATAGATGCGATTGGCTCTCAACAACTCAATAGTTAATAGCAAAATACAAAAGGGCACATTGTAATTTGTAATTTTCCACTAATGCTAATAAGTATGACTTAGTGCTAATGCTAATAGCATCATTATCATGAGGTTTAATCAACATTAAAATAGAGCATATGGGAATAGAAAGATCTGGCAACAGTTTAAGAAAAATTGATAGACCAACTACAATAATTTAATTTTCTAACTTATATTATATTAGTCAGAAAATTCTCTACCACACTAATTTATTCATTGGTTCTAAGAAAGGAAAACTATATTCATGAAACACTACAGAATAGTTATAAATTGCTACCTACAATATCCTCAATTAGTTCTTCAACAGAATTCAAAGAAGAGCACCATTAAGGACAGCTTTTCCAGCCATATCCTTCATCTATTTCACCTTCTTGTGCACCACACTATCTTTGTCCATCAACTGTTTCAGCCCCTTTTCAATTTCGTTTGCCATTACAACATCACTATCAGTTCTATAATCCAGTTTTAATTCCAATGCTAATCCAAATTCCTTAACCATCAGAGAAGCATTCAGTTGCTGTTTTGCATAGATAGGCCATGTCAATATTGGCACCCCAAACCACAAGCTCTCCAAAATAGAGTTCCAACCACAATGCGACACAAACACGGCACTTGCTTTGTGAGCGAGAATCTCCACTTGGGGAGCCCACTCACAGATCATTCCCCTACCTTCCATCCATTATAAGAACCCTTCTGGAAAGTTACTCTTGTCGTTGACCTTGGTCAGTTGTGGAGAGCGCATAGCCCACATTGGCGCAGAACACATAGTCCACAAGAACCTATCTCCACAATGCTGAAGTGCCAGTGCTATTTCTCTTGTTTGATATGGACCAAAGCTTCCTCTACTCCCAAAACAGAAAAATAACAGAACATGATGGCTGCTCATCAAGCCATTTCAGTATACTACCACATTGTGCTTGGTCTACATTTGAGTTAGGATGACCTTTGAGATCAATCAAAGGACCAATGGCATAGATAGGAGGGGTTTGACTTTTAGATAATGCATCAATAGAATGCTGCTCGATCTCGGAAAAAGTGTTAATGATCCCTTTGGAGCCTTTGAAACTTTGAGCAAGCTTATAACATGCAACATATCCACCATCTTTGTTTAAAAGAGCATCAGTTAAAACCGCTGAAGGAACTAGTTTGGAGATACCTAGAATCAACAAATCAGGATCAGAATCGTTGAACACATCCTCGACTCAACAGGTTTGGAGGGAAATCACGAGACTGAGAAATCCTGCATTTGTTGGCATGAGCAAATAAGAAGGGATGCTAAACTCTTTTCCTACATCAATCATGGAAGTGCATATAAAATCTACGAACAAAGCAACCACTGGTTTCGAATTAGAGTTTGGATAGGAAGATAGAATGCTCTGCACTGTGTCTTTGACTTGTGGCACAAGGCTTTACATGAATGTCCAGAGTCCAGCCATAATATAATGGAGATTTCAGAAGTAGCTCATGTGGAGGTAGTTCTACTTCGGGGGCATCAATGTGTTTGATATGTTGTTGTGATGAAAAAACTGATTTGATGTATGAATCAGAAGAGGGAGTTGATGAGAGCTTCATGGAAAGGACTGTAATGGAAAGGTGATTATAATGGTTGATTAGGAGTTTTGCAAATTCAAGAGCCAAGGATAATTGGTGAATACCCGGTGAGGGAATGAAGATTGGCTTATCTTGCTTGTTCATCTCAGTTTCCACCATTTTCTTTGTTCGTTTGATGGGGGTCAACTAGGACTTCTGTAAGCTGCAAGGACATAAGTAATAAAAAAAATGAAGTTATTTTCAATACTGAGAACATAATTAAACCAGTATTATTATGAGTGATCATTTTTTAAGAACATTTCTTGATGCTTTGCATGTGATCTGAAGTTATAATTGAAGCACTGATAATATAAAATCAACTGGCAGCTTGCTAAGAACCAAATTTTATTTTTAAAATATGATTTATTTGAAGGCATATCGTTTAGAATAGTTATCAATCACATGAAAAAGAACAAGAATGAGAGACACGAAGAAATAGGCACCCACGAATTCAGGGAATTTGTGGTTTTTGCTTGAAATCTAAGTGAGTACATTTCAATTAAAAAATGTTGATCAGTATTTTGTATGACTTATGCCAATCTCAATTTTTCCATTAATTGAGGTTGATAATGTGAATAAATGAGTTCGATATTACAAGAAAAAGAAAAATTTGGAAAGAAAAGTCAGAGTTCTTTAAGCAAACATTGAAAAAGAAACTGATAGAATTTCACATTTCAATATAAAACTTGTCAACATCTCTCTATTCACGATTCTAAGGAAGCGCAATATTTCACCTATGAAATGCAACAATTGTTTTCAGTAGCTACCTAACATATTATCAATTAGTTCTCCAGCAGAATTAAAAGAAGATCCACCATTGAGGATAGCCTTCCTAGCCATCTCTTTCATCTCTTTCACCTTCTTGTGCACAACATTATCTCTGTCCATCAATTGTTTCAACCCATTCTCTATCTCATTTGCCGTTACAACATCATTACTACCAAATCTATAATCCAATGTTAGCTCAATTGCTAATCCAAATTCCTTAACCATCCTAAAAGCATTAAGATGTTGTTCTGCATAAATAGGCCATGTCAATATTGGCACCCCAAACCACAAGCTCTCCAAAATAGAGTTCCAACCACAATGTGAAACAAACCCACCAATTGCTTTGTGAGCAAGAACCTCCACCTGTGGCGCCCACTCGCAAATCATTCCCTTCCCTTCCATCCATTCCAAGAACCCTTCCGGCAAGGTGCTCTCCTCGTCGATAACTTTGTCCGGTGGCGAACGCATAGCCCACAAGAACCTAACTCCGGTATGACGAAGCGCCATCCCTATTTCCCTTGTTTGGGATGGAACAAAGCTTCCTCTACTCCCAAAACACAAAAACACAACAGAACAATCTGGCTGCAGATCAAGCCATTTCATAATCTTTTCATGGAGATTTTGATCTAAATTCGGGTTTTGCTGTCCTTTGAGATTAATCAAAGGACCAACAGCAAAAATAGGAGGATTTCTTTTTCTTCCTCCATCTGATAATAATGCATCAATAGCATAATTCTCCAACTCTGAAAAAGTATTAACAATAATTCCTTTGGTGTCTCTGAACCTCTGAGCACACTTATAATACCCAACA
Organism: Arachis hypogaea; assembly: GCF_003086295.3. NCBI lineage: Eukaryota > Viridiplantae > Streptophyta > Magnoliopsida > Fabales > Fabaceae > Arachis > Arachis hypogaea. The sequence continues at coordinate 28,551,172 of NC_092042.1, read as the reverse complement.
AATCCACCATCACTGTTAAAAGAAGCATCAGGTAAAACCCTAGAAGGAGCTGGAATTGAAATACCTTGAATCAACAAATCAGGATCAGAATAATTGAAAACATCATCAATTTGACGTTCAAGAATGGAAAACATGTACCCTAAGAACCCAGCATTTGAAGTCATGTAGATATAAGAAGGTATGCCAAGTTCAATTCCCACATCAACCATTGAAACACAGAAGAAATCAAGAACCAAAGTAAAGAGTGGCTTTGATTCATCAGAGTTGGAAGAATATGAAGAGAGAATGGTTTGGATTGCTGACTTGACGTGGGGTATGAGGGAGTCGATGAAGGTCACGACGTAGAGTTCACGCGCCTTCAGTAGGAGTTGCTGTGATGATGGAGGTTCTGGAGTTTCAGGGAGAGGAATGAGTTGGATTTGAGGGTGCGAAGAGGTGAGTGAAGGTGGCGAGGGAGAAAATGGGAATTTACTAGTGAAAACGGTTATGGAAATGTTGTTGAAACGGTTGACAAGGAGGTTGGCGAATTCGAGGATAGAAGGTAAGTGGCCAGCACCAGGAACAGGAATGAACATAAGATGTGCCATCTTCCTCTTCTTCATCTTGATGTCCTCTGCCATTTCTTTCTTTTCTTTTTCTTCTGTTTTTTTTAACCAATTCTTTCTTAAAGATAAGAGGGGAAGGGGAAGGGGAAGGGGAAGGGGAAGGGGAAGGGGAAGGCGAGGGATTCTATTGAATAATTCTCTATGATCTACAAAACAAGTGTTTGTGTGGAAAATGGATCTTTTCTAATTTTTTTGTTATTGGAGAGAATAAAGTGTAATCTCCCATCTTTAATTCTATAAGTGGAATCAGAAATAAATGAGAGAGAAAATGCAATGAAAGGTGAGATCTTTCATTGGATACTATCCAATTTTTTTCCATCGGAGAAAATCCACTCCCGTTTGTGTGAGGGTAAATACTATAATGAAAATACATTGTATCTAAATTACTAAAAAGGATAAATAAATAATATTTAATAAATTTTATATGATTTATTTTTTATTTTAAATATTTTATTTTTAATTTTAAAAGGTAAATTAGGCACTATAATAAAACACCACAGAACTCACCTTGTGTGAAAAAGAAGGAAGAGTAGTGTCGAAATTTTTTTAAATAAATAAAAAATATTTTATTTATTAAAATATATAATTTGTAGTATTTTTACGAATTTATCATATTTCTTATCTCGTTTACAAAATTAAGAATACACGTATTTCATTTATATCATAAACGAGATAAGGCACAAAATGGGAGATGTGCATATTTCGTTTACCGTGTAAACGAGATACGTGTATTTTTATTATATTTACAATGCAAACGAGATACGTGAAGATCTATGACGTTTATAGTATAAACGAGATATGTTCCAACAAATTGTTCAACAGGTATAAAAGGATGCGCAACCTTTTGTATTCTCCACAAATATTTTACTTCTTCTCTTCTATTTTTCTTCTGAAAAATAAGCCAAAATGTCTAGTAGTAGTGGATATATGATTGTAAGTGTGTATCCTAATTGCCATATGAGAAACAGTGATACTGGCGGTGATATTTGAGTGTGAGAATCTCATTCTGTTATGCACCCAGCGAGTAAATTTTTTTGTATGAGCTGAAGAGTCTAATATTGAGTAGTGTTTGTGGTAGCGGGAGAAAAGAGATCAGAAGGGTAGGGTATAGGTTGCTAGCACCGATGAAAAATTGAGTTTTTTCGGTTTCGTCTATTTTGACTCAATAGCGACAAGCATGTGTGCTTCATGTTTGATATCCATGGGAGAACCATAGCAGAACAAGTGATGGAGTTTTCTGCGGAGGTAAGTGATGTTGGTGGCGGTGGATCTGGCCACTCAAATTTTGTATAGGATGACCCACCTCTTGCACCACCACCACAACAAGTTGCTAGTCCAATGGAAGATATGGACGTTGATGGTGATGACTCCGACGAGGAGTATGTTGTGGATAGCAACGATTGTGGTTCTTCTAAAGATGATGAGAAGGAGGAGTTTGTACTAGAGACGTCGGTTGAGGCATCAATTCAGTATCTTCTACTTGCCCCTCACCCAATTTTAGCCTTATCAGTTGTATCCAGTCACTATCATACATTGGATCTAGATGCGATGTACGAGAAAATTCCATTTTCCAACACTGATGAAGATGATTACAACTTAGACAATGGTGTAGAGTTTCGGGTTGGCCACAGATTCAAAAACAGAGATGTAGTAATGTAGGGTGTGAAGAATTATAGTATTCGCAGAAGTACTGAGTACCGAGTTGTGGAGTCGGATCGATTAAAGTACCATGTGCAATCCCAATGGCTAATAGCTGCTATTGAGAAGAACAAAGAGAGAATCTCGAAGATACGTATTACTCATTGCGAAAGACGGGATTCAGTATTTGTGGTTGATGAGTTAAAGCCTTTTCAGGGTTGGTCGCAAAGTTCATTCCGTGCTCGATTGATGACGGGCACATGTGACTGTGGCCTTTTCCCGTCACTCCATTTTCCATGTCGCCATGAACTTGCCGCCTGTGCCACCGCAAGTGTTGAATGGGGTCTTTACGTGCATCCGGTGTACAGGTAGGAGACTATGTTCAAGGTGTATGAGGCAGAGTTTTCACTTATACCAAGCGAGAAGCTTTTGCCAGAGTGGTATGGGACATGACTGCGTCCTAATCCAGCCATGCACAGGAAGTCTACTGAAAAATCTATTTTCACCAGATTTCGTAAGAGAGAGATGAGGGTGAGCACCAAGAGAAGAGGTGTGATCTATGGAGACAAACCGGGCATATCCGGAGAGGCTGTCCAAACCAACCTACAAATGAGGTTTAGCTTAGTGTTGCCACTTTGTTTGTCGTTATTTGCGGTTGTTGTTTGTGTAGTTTCTTTGATTGTTCACTTTGTTCTATTTTTACTTAGCCTATTTTGTACTTGAATGTTATGTGATGTGTGTTTAGTTTGATTATTTTGTACGTGAATACTATTTTCTTTGTTTATGTCGTTTATATTGTACAAGAATTTTCTAAAATTTAAAATTCAATACAATAACACATTTACATAAAACATCCATACATAAAACATAAATAGTGTGTCACAACTAAATACCAGAGATAGCACAAGTTACATCAACGATGCATACAAACTTAAATAGCGTTCTAAAATACAACACTAATAACATATGAAATAATAAAATACAACACTAATAGCAACACCATCGATGCTGATCACCCAGGTAATGCAGGCGATGTCCGATGCCACATGATGGAGGCGGTGCTTGTCGGTGAGGTCTGCTAGGACGTGGGTCTAAAGGAGGCTATGGGTGATGAGAGGGATCGTGTAACGGAGGTGGTGGCTATGATGGCAGTGGATGTTGAGGGACAACGTAACTATTCAAGTAAGGCACATAGGCATACGGATGGGGCTGATACTGAGGCTGACCAGATGGACAGCATGGTGGTGTCGGCATCATCTAGGATGCCGTCATCAAGAGACCATAGTCCATCGATGGCAATATCGCATATTGAGCACTGGGTCAAAGATGTGTGCCGTATGAAGAGTCAGACCCTGGTGAAATGTATAGTACCCACACTGAGGTAGACATAGGAGCAGACGAATGCTGATGTATATGCCTATGTTCTGCTCCTTGCTTGTACGGAATTGCTCCGCAATGCGTTGCATCATATGCTGGTCGGTGGTATGAATCTGGAATATATCCTCAAACTGGATCTCCTCGACCATCGATGCCTCGTGATGACTGTTAGATGCCCTGAGGTCATGCCATCTAGGCAGGGCAGTATCCCAATCATCCCGACTTTCTTGTGAATGTGACCTCGATGGTAGTGGTGGTGGAGGTGGAGGAGAGTGGTGGTGGTGGTGGAGGTGGTGAGTCATCCTGGTCTAATGGCATATCACTGTGCTCCTCCTGTTGGTGATACTCAGCCTCCTCCTTAGACTCCACGTCGAAGCGCTCCACCAACTCCCAACTCTCGGTCCCGTACCATGTGTAGAAATCACGGAAGCACCTACCCACTAGCCCTCTGTGCGCGCGTAGCCCGAGGTGGTACGCAACGTCCTACAGAGTGATGGTGCACTTACCCCATGGCAGGTGAAAAGTGTGGGTCTTAGGATGCCAGCGCTCAACGAATTCCATAATTAGAGAGTTGTCAAACACAAAGTTCCTGAGTAGCACTGTGTCGCCGAATTCAACCTCCATCAAGTAGAGAATAATGGCATCTAGTGGTAAGGATGTGTGACTCACTCGCCTAAGGAGAAGCAGGTTAGGCCTCTGATAAAAAATAAAAACCTTAATAAGAATCTCTAAAGCTATCAAAGTTAACAAAAACAAAACTTCCAATAAACATTTACATAACAAATTAATTTATATAACTTATAAGTAAATTAATTTAACATAAAACTAAAAACATTTTACTTAATAAACTAATTTAAATAAAAATATTTACTTAAATAATTAGTAACTAAATTAATAAATATCTAATTAATAAATTAATTTAAATAAAAACATTGTATTAAATAATTAATAACTAAATTAATGAACAACGAGTTAATAAGCTAATTTAAATAAAGATATTTATTAATAACAAAATTAATAAACATCTAGTTAACAACTTAATTTAAATAAAAATTAAATTAAATTAAATTAATATTTACTCAACAAATTATTTTTACTAATATCTAAAATCATACCATATCAATTAACACTTGCTATCAATACATTCATCTACCTAATATATATTGTATACTAATTCTATAAAAGTACTCTAAGATATTACATAACACGTGTATAAACGCGTGATACGACCACATGTTGTATGCTTTATCTCGTTTATAGTGTAAACGAGATATGTGTATTCTTATTACATTTATACCATAAACGAGATAAGACATATAATGAATTTTCGTAAAAATACTACAAATTATATATTTTGATAAATAAAACATTTGTTATTTATTTTAAAAAAATCAATGGTGTAGTGTGTATAATTTATTTTAATAAATAATATAAATAAATGAGATATTCATCTATCAAAAAATATCTCTAATTATCTATAAAAATGAATCTTCATTTTCTTATTATTTTTCTTCTTCGTTATAACATAGTCTTTGTCTATTTACAAAATTTGTTGTTCTTTACCATGAGTTTTAAATATTACTAATTTTTTTTCTTTTAAATGAGTGCATCTGAAAGAAAGAAAATACAGTAAGTTGGAGGATTTGATGGTACCAGAATATTTGGACCATTAAATGGTCTCATAATAAAATATATTTTAAAAGTTTTTTTTAACAACTGCTACATAATTCTTTAACTAATTTTAATTATAAATTAACCCTATATATTTTATTTAATTATAAAAATTATTTTTTATTTTGTAAATTATTATTTTATCAATCATCTATTATGTTTATTAACAATAAAAAACAAAAACAATAACGAATTATATCTTCCATTGATCGTAATAAAGATTTTGGCCATTCCAATGGATTAAAAGTTTATATTTGATCGTGACGTTCGTCCGAGCTGCGAAATCGTGTTTCCTTAAAAACCAATTGATTAGATTATCAAAACAATCGATTGAATTATAACTCAATCGATTGGATTACAGTGTATCACAAAACAATCGATTGAAAATTGCAAGGCAGCATGGTTTTCGCATAAATCAATGAAATTTTTTATAATCAAAGAGATTGATACACCATTCCAATGGTGGGATTGAATAATTGGTGATAGATTATTCATCAATTTATAATGTTAATATTAAGGAAAAGATAAGATTAGAGTATCTAAATCAAAATAAAACCTTATAAATTGAAGATAGAATTTTAAAGATAAGATAGATGAATAATAAGATAATTATTTTTTTTTAACGATAAGAAAGTTTAAAACGGAGTTTAAAACGGCGTAGTACATAATTCAATCGATTGAATTGGAATTCACGTACATAACCAATCGATTGAATTTGGTCAATCCATATTGTTTTGGTGAATTCAATCGATTGAGTAACAAAAACAATCGATTGAATTGTGAGACCTCAGGTTGTTTTCAAGCATTCAATCGATTGGAGAGTATAAACAATCGATTGAATTACAAAAATCCACTTTTTATTCATCCTTCAATCGATTGGGTCATATCACCAATCGATTGATTTATGCGAAAACCATGCTGCCTTGCAATTTTCAATCGATTGTTTTGTGATACACTGTAATCCAATCGATTGAGTTATAATTCAATCGATTGGTTTTCAAGGAAACACGATTTCGCAGCCCGGGACGAGCGTCACGGATCAAATATAAACTTTTAATCCATTGGAATGGCGAAAAGCTTTTTTACAATCAATGGAAGATATAATTCGTTTTCGGGCCTGCTACACATACAAGCCTACAAGCAAACAAGTTGGCCCAGCCCAAACAGAAATCACGCGCATGAAGAGAGATAAGATGGCGCGTGAAAATCACGCGCTCAACATTCGAACGGTTACGTATGGCAGACTCTTCCACTTCTTCCACTTCTTCCATTTCTCAAGGCGCTTTCAAAACAACGAAACCCTCTCATTTTCGAGCGAAAATCAAGTTTCAAAATATAGAAATCGTAGTTCGAAAACTGCATCAAAACACCATCAACCTCTCTGTGAAGAATCTGAAGAAAAAACAAACCAAGAATACTCAACGTAAGTCCATTAAAATACTGTATATTTTACTTTTCTTCTACGTCGTTCTTCTAGGGTTTACTATTACTCTTGCTTCTTTGTTACACTGTTCTAAGTTATACGTCGTTCTTCTAAGTTCTACGTCGTTCTACATTGTTATTCTAAGTTCTCCTGCTATTTTTGTTGATTTTTGGGGGTTTATTCCGTAGATTCGGGGGTGTAAACTGCTTAACCTTGTAATGTGGCTTGATATTGAAGCATGGTTGAGTGATATCTGACTGATATCTATATGGATGTATCTGAATAATATCTATGGGTGTATCTCACTGTAATCAATGGGTGTATCTTGTTTGACATCTTTGGGTGTATCTGAATAATATCTATGGGTTTATCTCACTGTTATCAATGGGTGTATCTTGCGAATATCTTTGGGTGTATCTGACTCATATATATGGGTGTATCTTACTGTTATCAATGGATGTATCTTATTGTTATCAATGGGTGTATCTGAGTCATATATATATGGGTGTATATTACTGATATCTTTGGGTGTATTTTTAGTTTCAGAGAAAATGGCAGCAAGAAACCAAACTAAAGACCTTAAATGTGCCACACATCTCCTGAATGATAAGTTCAGAAACATGACTGAGGAGAAGAAGGCGATTGTGAGGGATCTTGGATTCGGTGGGTTGATGCACATCCCACCACTGAGGGTGGATCACCAACTCTTAAGGGAGCTGGCAAACAACTTCAAACTTGGGGAGAACAAACTGAAGACAGGATATGGTTCTTTCCAAATAACCCCCAAAAAAAATAGGTGATGTGTTTGGCATCAATGCAACAGGTAATTAGCTCAAAATTATAGATGTATATTAAGTTGTTGCTTGGGTGTATATTAACCTGATGCTTGGGTGTATTTGAACCGACTTGGATGATTTGTTGTCTTCCTTTTTGTAAGAGATCTATTTCCTGAGAAAGTTGACTATAAGAAACTTTCTGATGATGACAAAATAATTTATAGAAGATTCCAGGGTAAGACCCTCAAAAGTCTTACCGATGAAATGATGGAAATCGGCGTTGGCAACGAAGAGGAACGCCTGATGTTCAAGAGGATATTCATCCTCTACATACAGATGGCGTTCCTTTTGCCAACGACGATAAACAAAATATCGCCCGTGCACATGGTCCCAATTTTTAAGATGGACGGCATAGAGGAGAGAAACTGGGGGGGGGCATGTTTTGACCTTCATGATCAAGGGCATAACAGACTATCAAGAGAAGAAGAAGAAGGCAATCAATGGCTGCCTCTTCGCCCTGATGATAATCTACTTTCATCTTTCAAAAAACAAAGGCAAGAACAGGGTTGAAAGACCACCAAAGCCATGGATTGCCAACTGGACTAAGGAGCAGTTGGTGGAAAGAATGAATGCAGAGAGAGAGGAAATTTTGGTGAGTAATCATAATAAGTTGGTGTATTTTATTTACCCGAATGGTGCTAACTAAAATATCTCATGTTTCAGGGGATTGTGAAGTTGGCAGAGACAAGAGAAAAAATGAGAAAAAAAGAAAAAAAAAGAAAAAAAAACAAGAAATAAAAAAAACAAAAAAGGAAGGCGAGCTCAACATCGTCTTCGGAGACAGAAACTACTGACAGTGACACTTCTACCTCTGAGTCTGAGGCTCAAGAAGACTCAGAGGATTCGGGAAGAAAACACCCCGGCAAAAAGGGAAAAAAGTAAGTACCATACTTGGGTGTAATTTCTTTTTCGATTTGGGTGTATTTTGTTTGTCCACGTTGGGTGTATGTAGCTTATTAAGCAGGGTGTGTTTCGTTTGCTGTTTTGGGTGTATATTGTATATTTAGTTGGGTGTATCTCGTGAATCCATTTGGGTGTATTTTTAGTATGTTCTAAATGACAATTGTTTGCCTTCCAGAATGGACTCAAGAAAAAGAAAGCAGAGGCAAGAGGAGTCAGATTTCAGAATCTGAATCTGAACCAAGTGATGAGTAATGTCCTGAAATTATTACTCCTTTCTTTTGGCTTCTTTATAAAGATTTTGTGTATTAACTGAAGTGTCTTTTATTGACTTATAGGAGCGAAGAATCATCACCTGGGAAGAAGGAGAAGAAAAAGAAAAAAACAAAAACAACTCCAAAAAAGTAAGCAATTCTTTGGATAAAATTTTGTGATAAAATTAATTTTTTATTTCTGATTGGTACTGTTTTTTTTTTTCACCCAGAACACCACAAAAAAAGAAAAAAGTAGTTGTGGAGGATTCACCTCCTGAAGAAGATCAATACTTTTACGGGTACAGTACCTCATAAGCTATACTACGGTCTATCATCGTAATTATTTTTGTTAACGTCTTATTTTATGAATGTAGTGAGACATATGAAATATCAAGTGACGAACTTGATGAATTGCTAGGGGAAAACGTTCATAAATCTGCTGCAGAGGGGTATGTCTTGCTGGGCTGTGTATTTGAGATTTTGGTGTCTTTTGTTTGCTAATAATTGTATCTTGTTTCGCAGGGACAACCAAGCTGACCTGCGATCGACAGAAGGTCGCTATGTGTCTTCTGAAACGTAAGAAGCTTTATTATTTAATAAAATCTTGTTATCATGATTTGGATGTATTCTGTGAAACAATTTGGGTGTATTTTGTGGATCAAGTTGGGTGTATCTTGTTTACTAAGTTGGATGTATATTTCGTTTGAATAACATGAAATCTGTTTAGACTACCGGCTGTGAACTTGGGAAGTGATGATCCTTCCTCTCAAGGACGCACAGAACAGAGTAGTGTAAACCAGCCGTCTCAGAGCATGTAATTTCTCTTTCAAATAACCGTTACTTTTGTTCATCTATTACCTTCTACTTCTAATTCAGTATATATATTTTTTTTAGAAAAAAAAGCCCTTTATTATTTTATTCGAGAAAAAAAAGGCAGCAAAAAAAAGCAAAAACTGCAAGTATATAAGTTCTCAAAAAACAAAGCTCGTCTTCTTTTTGAATTATTCGGGTGTATTTTTTGATCTTCTTTGGGTGTATTTTAGGTTGACTCCGACTGATTCAAATATGATGGTTGTTAGGGAACAAACACCGTCGGAAGCGCTTGCAATGTGAGTTTTCCAAGAATATTTCAACCTTATAACCTTATTATTTTCAAATACGTTGTTAACCTTTTATTTTTATTCTTGTTTAGAGTCCCGATCCAGTTTTTTGTGCCGGCATCCCAACAAACAACCACTGACGCAGATTTCGAACCAACCCCTATGCTACAGATTGAAGGGGCTAGAGAAACGTAAGAAAATACTATTGGGTGTATATTTATTTATGGTTTGGGTGTATATTTGATAACAGTTTGGGTGTATATTCTTCCTGATTAATTTTGTGTAACTGTGCAGCACTCCTAAAACCCCCCAAACAACTTCAAGAAACAACACCCAAGCTTCCCCCAGCTCCAACAAAAATGTAAGTTCATTAGACTAGAATCAATCTTTGCTTATCATCCGTATATTCTTATTCTTACTCTTATTCTTATACATAATGACGCAGTCATCCAGACGCAAAGGACGCTGCTGCCCTGTTGATGATGGCACGGACAGCAAGCTATGTTCCTAAAACAGATCCGGGGATGCCATCATTCAGCCTCGGATTGACAGATTCAAGCCAGGAGTGGGCGTCGACGCAGGAGACAGAAAGGGAAAAATCTCCAGAAACTGCAACTATGCTAGAACAATTGGACAGTTTGGTCCAAAAATTAGCAAGCAGTGCGTCAAAGGGAAAAGACAAAAGTCCACAAATTCAGAGGGAGACTGGGGGAGAAAGTTCTGCAAAGTTTGAAACTCCTGGGGGAATAAATCAAATTCCGGATGATATGAAACAAAAGTGCTACATCTGAGGGACGAGACTGAAGGAAGATGCAAAGGGCAATACTGACGAGTATGAGGAGATATGCACTCTGATTGGCCAAGGAGAATACATTTTGATGAGAACGCACCTTGCATCCCTCCAGGCAAAAAGTGATATAGAATCTCAGGTAATTTTAGACTAACATTAATGTTTTTACACCAAAGTCAACTGCAATGTTTATTAATTTAAAATTGATTTCTAGATTGTATCTGCCATCTGCCTCATCCTAAACCAGAAAAAGGAAAAGAGGTTTCAGGCACAAATATACTGTCTCCCCCCCCCCCCCGATATTGTGGTAAGTGTTACTTCTACGAACTTTGGGTGTATTTTATGCATTCATTTGGGTGTATTTTTTAGCTTAGATTGGGTGTAAGTTGTGTATTTTCATGTTTTCATTTCTTGTATTGCAATTCTTGCAGAGCATGGCACTTTCGGATCACCCAAGGGGGAAATTCATATCCCCGAAAACGAACAAAGAATTCAGGGTGGAAGCCTACCCGAGTTTCATTCACTTCATAGATAGAAAAAATTAAGTTCGCATCCATATGTAAGTTTTTGTTTCGTAAATTTGTTAGTACGCTTATTTACTTATATGCCAAATAAAATAACAGACTGTTGAAATGTGGCAATCCTTCAGATTTTTGCTCCTGTTTGCCACTCGGGACATTGGTGGTTATGGCTGATAAATACAAGAACGCGGAAATGTCAAATACTTGACCCGCTACACAAAAAAGCTCCAAGCGATGAGAGAAAGGACATTAATAAATTCACTGTAAGTTGCCTCTGTCTTCTTTACTTTAATATATAGGTCTATTTTGAAAGTTGAGTTGGGTGTATATTCCATATTCAATTGGGTGTATATTCCATATTCAGTTGGGTGTATCTTGTTCATTCATTCGGGTGTATTACTGACTTCTTTTGGTATTTAAGGGATATGTATTTTCAAGATTGATAACATATGCTGGCGGGAAACCTCTCGAGAAAGGCGAGAAGGAGAAGGAAATTAAAGCACCATATGTTAAAATTTCAGGCCAAAAAACAAGGTATAAATTTGTGACTCTGAACATTAAACTTTCCTAAATGAGATTTGTAATTTATTTTCTTCGTTTTCAGCTATGACTGCGCTATCTACGTAATGAAGTGGCTTGAATTAATAGAGCCGGAAAACATTAAAAAGGGGAAGTATGAATGGGATAATTGGACACAGGTAACTGTCTTTAGAACTATATAACTCTGTATTACTTTACTGAATTAATATTTCTGTTTAAACATAACATACTTTTTAATTGTAGGAGGAGGTGGACCACTATAGAGTGGAGTATGCTTCCCGGATACTATTCAGTGAGATGAATACACAGAGAGATCGGGCAATTAGAGAGAGTAGTGCTATAAGGCTGTCGAAGCCATCCTCTGTATTATTGAGTCTGTTTTGTCAGATTAATTCTGCTGATATAGAAACTGGGTAGTTTGTAAATTGAACAAATGATGTAAATATTTGCCATTTATCAACAACTTCTATTCCATGTATATTTTTTCCCATAGTTAAACTATCTGTGCTGGTAAACTGTCTGTGATGTATTCAAAAACTGTATTACAGGTGGTAAAACATAAAGCAAAAAATCAAGGGATACGCATATTATAAACTATTACACCCAACGCAAGTCTAATAATACACCCGAGGTTGAATAAAATATACACCCAATTGTCTGTGCTGTATTCAAAATGAATGAATTACATGTACTAAAATATGAAAAAAAAACATCAACTGAAATATACGCCCATAACCTGTGAATTTTTACAGCTTTTGTTCTATATGTATCTATATATGTGTCTATATGTAAATTGTCAATTAACAAAAATACACCCAAAAGTAACAGTGATTTTACACCCATACGCTTTATAACTATACACCCAAAGAGTTATCCCCTGCTGCTGGTACCCTGAACTGATAATTTATAACTTGTCCCTGATATTGGCTGCAACTTGAATGCGCCACTGATGCTGCAACTTGAATGCGCCACTGATGCAGCATCAAATAGGTTTATCTGAATATAACACTCACGCATTAGCTAAACTATTAACTAGAAAAATAAACTCAATCGCCACAAATTTAAAGAACATTACATTTACCTCGCTTAAAACTTTCGTCTTCTTCTTCTTTGTGGCATTTGCAATCTGTTTCTCCAACTTTGAACCTAGCCTGTTTTTTGGACGTCCTCTTGTTCGAATCCTTGGCGGGCTTTGAAGCTCGTTAACGGATTCCAAGTTGGCGTCTTCGTGGGATAAAGAAGATATCCCCTTCCTTTTGCCTTTTAATGCTTCCATCTCGGCCATGACGTTATCGTACGCACGGTGCAGAATTGCAGTGAGCTCCTCCGATTCGGAGGCAAATTCGCAAATATTTTGCGAACGAAAAACCAATTGGTCGAACTTCTTGCTTCTTGGCTCCATTAGTGGCTCGTCGTGGCTGCTCTTGATGTGTGTGTGTTGCCTCTTTACCTTCTTGCTCCATCGTTCCAGTATGTATCTAGGGGACACTTGGCTTACTTGTTCGAAACTTAACACGCTTAGTGCGTGACGGCACAGTATCCCTTTCGACTCGAATAATAAGCATTGGCATTTTACCTCGGCTGCAACTGAGTCGTAGGTAACCGCGAACTTGTCGAATATTGAGCTGGAAACTTGTTCTCCGACTTTGTATACTGAATAGCCTAGAGCGGAATTCTTTAATCTGGTGATGCAATTCGCCTTTCCTCTGAATTGGGCTTGGACTTCCCTAAACTTTGTGTGGGTATACGCATCTTGAAACTGAGCTTCGATGGAGGATTTGGTTGCACACGGTATGACTGTATGAAAATCTGCAGCATCTGATTCTCTCTCTGCTTGCTCCCTGCTTCCGAGGCAATTATCGTACTGTTTGACGAACTGAATGAGCGAGCTGTTCTGGGTGATGTATTTGTTAAAAAATGAATGCATGCTCTCGCTCCTTTGTGTGCTTCTCATCCCTGCCCAGAAGTGGTGGTCCAGATAGATAGGAACCCATATGTGACGGTCTTCGTACAGATCTGCATAATACACCCAAACACACACAGTAAAATACACCCGAGTGATCGTACAATTTACACCTCTGCTGCAGATTTTAAAAACACATTACCTGAAAGCCACTTGTTGTCCGCAAGACCAAAATTCACTAGAAAATCGTTCCAATTCCTATCGAATGAGTCTTTGCTGTGAGAGTTCCAAACAACATGGCTCATTTGTTGTTCGATATCGGCATGTCCCTTGTACCCGTTTAATTTGCTTGGAATCTTCTTCATGATGTGCCAAATACACCAGCGGTGAACTGTTGTTGGCATACAGGCCTCTAAAGCCCTTTTCATTGATGCGCACTGATCGGTGAGAAACCATTTCGGAGCGTTTCCTCCCATGCAACGAAGCCAGCATTGAAATAACCATTTGAATGATTCAATTTCTTCGTTCTTCATCAAAGAGCATCCGAGAAGTGTTGACTGACTGTGGTTATTCACCCCGACAAAAGAACCACAGACCAAATTATACCTGAAACGAATTACCATGGTCCAGAATGCAAAATCATTAGGTACACCCCAACAAATGCTTAGAATACACCCAATGAAACGGCCAGTATACACCTCTGCCACGGATTCATAGAAATAAATTAATTTAGTATCATAAACAGGGACAGTTTGTTACCTGTTTGTATTGTAGGTGGTGTCGAATGAAATGACGTCTCCGAAATACTCAAAGGCGGCTCTGCTTCTTGCGTCGGCCCAAAAAGCCAACTTAATCGATTGATCCTCCTCGAGTTCGAGCTCAAAAAAAAAATTCGGATTCTTCTCTTTCATTCTTAACAAATATTTCCCGAATTCCTTTGCATCTTCTTGTTCGGAAACATTCCGCACTTCCCTGGTAATGTAATTCCTCACGTCCTTTTCGATGAAATTTAACTCGCGGTGACCCCCGGCAGCCGCAACAAATGATTGGTAGGTTTTGCTTGGTCTGATACCGGCCTCGTCATTATTCTCTATCGTACGACGAATGGACATGCTTAGTTCCCTGTGCTGTTTGAGCATCTCTACTTTGCTTGGACAGCAGGGGTGTGAATGATCCAGCACAACCTTTGAAATGATCCAAGCACCGACATCCTTCAATGTGTGTATATAAATTCTTGCAGGACAGTTTAAACCGGCTGTCGGATTGGTCTTCTCGGTTGGAGATATTTTAGATCTCCATTTTCCCTCTCTGCTACATGTAATCAGTTGATTCTTAATCTCGTTTCCCTTCCTATTTGTGCACCGAACTCTTGTAGAGAAACCTGCAGCCTTGGCGTAGTTCCTGTAAAATTTTTTGGCATCTTCAAGGGTAGTAAAGGTCATTCCGACCTTCGGAACAAGCTCGTCATCAACAACCGAGAGAGGCTGCACAATACACCGTGTCAGAACTGTGAATACACCCATAGATATGATACAAATACACCCAATCATGTCTAATATGATACACCCGAACAGAAACAACTCAACTACAGAATGACCTTTAAAGCCATAAACTGTCAATACACAGGCTGCAGAATACACCATGTCAAAAACTAAAAACACACCTAATCATGTCTGATATAATACACCTGAACAACAACAACTCAATTAAAAATAACAAAAAACCAGTAAAGTGTATATACACCCATACTTCTAGCTAAAATACACCCAAAGTAGAATTGATCTACACCCGAGTGTCTGCTATAAATTCCAGGTAATTAAACAATGTTGAGCAATTTTTAAACTACACAATGCTATACAAATTACTGTAAATCAAACCTCAGGAACTTCGTTAGATCCATAATCCACTTCGCCTGGATTCAGCACACAATCTGAGCTTGAAGGATCCATTATCTTCAAAACGAGTTCAAACTTTGATTTCAGAAAACAACAAATCAAAAGAGAAAACGAAGCTCGAGTTGCAGAGAGAGAAAAAGATAACGTAAACGAAGAACATACCAGTGAGAAAAGCAGAGGAAAAGATCGATGGAGAAGAATGAGGGAAGACGCGCGAGAAGAAGAACAAGCAAATCTCAAAATAACGAAAACGAAGAAGGAAACAAATATTTTAAATTTGGAAGTTAGATATACGTGGGATATTATATAGCGCGTGTAGTCAACGTACGTGGAGGGGCGCGTATTTTAACTTTATTGTTTAATAAATTTGTAAAGCATACAAGCCCTAATGGCTTGTATGCAGAGCTTTTCCGAATTCGTTATTGTTTTTATTTTTGATTGTTAATAAACATAATAGATGATTAATAAAATAATAATTTATAAAATAAAAAATAGTTTTTATAATTAAATAAAATATATGAGATTAATTTGTAATTAAAATTAGTTAAAGGACTATGTAGCAGTTGTTAAAAAAATTTTAAAATCATGTTTTATTATGGGACCATTTAATGGTCCAAACGTTTTGGGACCATCGAATCCGATGCCCAATAAGTTTCAAAAAGTTTTTAATACTAATATTATATATAATTTTTTGTATACTTTTTTATATATTTTTATATAAAAATAAAAAATAAAAATATCATCTTTTATAATATTAAAAATGTAAGAAAATAGAAAAAATATAAATATTATTTTATTTTTTATTTTTTGTGATTTTGAGTTTTTCCCTCAACTTGAAGAAGTGACCTAATCTAATGTATTCACTCCATATCATTCATTTATGGACAAAAGGTCATCAAGCTGGTAGCCATGTTCACATAATTAAAATTTAATTTGGATAAATAATTTAATTAATTTTTAAAAAAAATTAAAATATAAAAATTTATATTGTAATAATTTTTAAAATTTATAAATTAATTTTAAAAATTTTAATAAATAGTAATATTATAATTTTTTATAATTTAAAAATAAAAAAACTTTTGATATTTTTCAAAGAGAATTAATCATTTACTACTTACTCTTGTATATTTGTTTTTGATGATTGCTATGGTACTTAAAATATGGTGTTTAAATTATCAAAATAAATTAAAAATTTAATATTTAATTTAAAAAGTATATATATAAATAATTTTAAAAATTTAAAATTTACTATAAAAGATAAATTAATAAAAAATTAGATATCAACACATAAACACTATAGAATTAACATTTATTATTTTATGTTTTGCTCGATTCCCCTTCTTACCTTACAATCGCCTGTGTGGCCATTTTCTAATTCATCTTAATAATAAAATTAAATAGGCTTGAAATGATCGAAAGAAAAATAATAAAATCTCTCAATATTTATATAGACTTATGATTCGTGTTTTTGTGCATTAGTAACTGAAATTTTGAGGGTGTGTAAGTATGTGAATCATCGAAAGTTTTTTATAACTTATTGAAACTAATTTTGTTTATAAAAAAAATCTAAGTTATTTGGCATAACCTTGAATTTTAAGAAAATTTAAACTTTAAGCCTTAGACTTTAAATAATTTTGAATCTCAAATACACTTGAGTTTTTTAGTAATTTAATAAGTAGATTTGGATACCAAACATACTTTATCTTGACCACTAAAATTAATCATTCTTGTTTTCTCTAACCATGGCCTAATTTACACGCACATTATCTTTAACTTTGACTGATGAACTTTTTTTTATTTCAATTGCTGAATTATTTCTGACTTCGATTGTCAAATTTTTTTAATTTTGAATGTTGAGATCATTTTAAAAAATTCTTTCCAATTCAAATTATGTGTTTCAATTTTTTTGCACAACATAGAGAAATATTTGTACTTTATTAAAAATAAATTTATAAAATATATAACGTGTTTGGTTGAGAAAGAGATGAGAGAGAGAGAGGGAAAAAGAGAAAGTGGGTGAAAAACATAAGGAAAGGTAGAATGATAGGTCAGGTTAAGGATCTTAGAGTTTAGAATCGAGAAGAGTATCGACGTTTGCAGAACGAGTCCTTCTCAATTTTTGTGGACAATCTCCAAGAAAGACATATCGAAGAGAGAATTGTTTCAGTTGTTTAGTTGAACTGGACGCATAAATGATATATACTTATCGAAAAAACAAAAGAATAGTTGTATATATATTTTTGCATTTATACGTTACACTACGAAAGGAGGGGCCTTGAAGGCTATTGCGAAGATAAATTGTACGAGAATGAGAGGCAATGTTATGTTTGTGGGGGAAGCTAAATATAGGAGAATGATCGAGCTGAAAGATATGAACAAAATTCATCCATGAGATGAAACTCGAAATACTATGGTTCGTCAAACGCCAAAAGAAAGAGAAGAGACTCAGAAAATCACAGCTACCTCCAACAAAGATTTAACAAATGAGAAAAAAAAGTTTAAGATCCGCATGGGAATGGGTGGACGAAGAAGGTGGAAGTGGCGGTGGTGAAAGAAAATTTAGACTGGTTGTAGAAAAGTCTAGTTGGGGGAACGACGAAGGCTATTGACTTCAGATCACTGAAGGTATCGGTTGTGAAGAATTTTCCTCAAGTTATCCAGGTGCGCGAAATGGGTGCATATAAAGTTCTGTTGACCTTTGACAGCCTCTTGAATGCAGAAGAGGCTTACACATTCAAAATGAATAGCCTACTACAGTTGTTCCATAGTGTATGGAGGTGGGACTAGTCAGAGAGAAGTGAAACTTGAAAGGTGTGGCTAGAATGCTTTGGGGTCCCATTACATGCATGGTCTATGGATACTTTCAGATGATTAGAAAGCCAATAGGGTGAGGTGGTTGGGTGTGATAACGCGACAAAATCGTGCATCTTTTTTAGTGTCGACTGTGTATTAATTGATACCTATGTGATGGATGTGATCAATGAATGTGTCCATATCACAATAGGCATCAGCGGCTTTGACGTTTTGGTAAAAGAGGTGTGACGCGAAACATATGGAGAGAATGGTAAGGTGGAAATGATGGAAGCTGACAAGGGAAGCAGTGACCACTCGAGGAACATACCTACAAAGGAATGTGATGATGCTATTATAACATCGCTAAGGCCGACAAATTTGACGGGCAATGCAGATCAGGCAGCGAAAGTGGTTGTCGAGGTGCGGGGGGAGGAGATTGAAGATGATGATAGATTGGTAATTTCAGAAACAATTTTGAACAAGTGGAGTTATGAAAATTTAAGTCACAATCAATTGAAACTGGTAACTTATCAATTTAATAATGGTGGTATTGAAGGCATGGCTAATTTTATAGGATACGAGGTGAGTAATAAAGTGGATTCTGAGTTGACTATTACATGGGACTATGGTTTTAAATCTAATGGGCTACATATGGGAGCAATAAGGGTTAATGGGCTTGAACCTAATAAGGGCCCTCCAATGGAATGAGAAACTGTTATAACGTAATGGGCCTGGATGGCCCAAGCTCCAAAGCAGCTCATCAGTTTGGAGCAGCGAAAGTTCATCAGGGGCTGGTTATAACGCGGACGGGTTGGGTCTACATTGGGCCAGTCCGAAAGCAAGCGGGTCAGGGAATGTTGATCCTACGGGGTAGCGCCTCACCAACGACGGAAGCCTCTTCGCCTAGGGATTTGCACGCGTTAGGGGTGCGGCTTCAAGGGCTAGAGAAGCACGACATCTCCCTGGTGAAAAAAGTGTGACGGCGACTGGTACAGAGGTTGTGCGTTGGCCAGAACAAAGCTTGGTGGTTAATGGTCGGGCAAATGGTGAAGGAGCGAACTGGTAAGGAGGAGGGCGACTTGACTAGGGTGGTGCGGCTACTCTGACGGTGCATGGGTGCCACTTGGAAGACGAACCACACGTCTATTGTGATGCGCCGGTATTGGCACATGATGCGAGGGCATAAGGAGGCTCGAGCATGGACACATGCGGAGGAGGTGGGGGTGCAGATTATTCAAGCATGATGGAGGGGATGATTTGCTACAAGGGATGTTGAGCGTGGACGACAGTTCAAAAAAGGGACATGCTGACGTTGATAACTCTGCACACAATGGCGGACAGAAGGAAGGATTTGGTATTGCAAGGCTGGGAATGGAAGCATTTGTTGACAAAAATTTGTCGGTAATTAATGACGAAGATGGATACGATGATGATGAGGACAACCAGCAGGACGCAGCACATGCCAATGTTGGTGAAGCTAGTGATAATGAGGTTTTAACATTGGAGGAGTAGCTTGTAGAAAACAAAAGAACCTGGAAATTAGCAAGGGAGTCAGGAGCAGTGCTATACAATGAAGAAGATGACATAATGGCTATTCTTCAACAACAAAATGAAGAAGCTGCTCAGAAAAGAAGGCTGGCAAAACAGAAGGCAAAAGCAAGACGGAGCAGTCCCAAAACTCATAAAAAGGTGTGCAATAATTTTTTGAAATGATTATTACTTCATGGAATATTAGGGGGTTGAAGGGTGATGGAAAGATGAGGATGGTAAAGGACCTGAAGAGGAAATATAGATTAAACATGTTAAGTTTGGTGGAGACTAAAAGACAGATAATGACTAAATTTGATATACCAAAAATTTAGGGAATTAGTTGCACGGGGTGGGACTATGTTGAGTCTGATGGTGCATCTGGTGGGTTGTTGTTAATATGGGATGATGATTTTTTTAAAATAAGAAATAGTTATAAAGGGGAGAGATGGTTGTGTGTTAAAAGAGAGTTGTTGAAAAATAATTTTAATTGTGCGTTTATCTTGGTTTATGGTGCACATGTTAGAAATGAAAAATTTCTTGTGTGGGAGGAGTTGAGCTACATAACTGGATTATGCCAGGTTCCCTGTTGTTTTATGGGAGACTTTAATGAGAATGTATAGGTGGAGGAAAGACGAGGCACTGATAGTTTATCCCTGTCAGCCGAAGACTTCAAGAATTGGATACATGACATGGGTGTGGTGGACTTGCCGATTACTGACTGCAAGTTTACATGGTTCAAAGGTTGATCCTATAGCCGTATCGATATGGTTCTCGTTAGCTTGGAATGGCTGGAGACGTTTTTTAAAACTTGGTTACGAGGTAGTCCAAGGGGTTTGTCTGATCACTATCCTATTATAGTGGAAGTTAAGAGACTAAGAGATAGGTCGAGACCGTTCCAAAATATTGACTCGTGGTTTACTCATGAAGGTTTCTTGAGGATGGTCAAGGAGGAATGGAGAGAACTTGATGAGGCACATTTCACAGATAAATTAAAGGTCTTGACAGTTTCTCTAGGAAGAATGCGAGGATGCTTTAAAGGTCATGAAGGTTTTATAAGAATTTGTATCATCAGGAGGAGTCTCCATTGGTGGGGTTCAGGGACGAATTGGTAGAAATGATTGGTGAAGAGGATGCTTTGGCTTTGGAGGTGCAACCAACTCTTGAG
The DNA here is from genome assembly GCF_003086295.3 of Arachis hypogaea. NCBI lineage: Eukaryota > Viridiplantae > Streptophyta > Magnoliopsida > Fabales > Fabaceae > Arachis > Arachis hypogaea. The sequence continues at coordinate 28,530,231 of NC_092042.1, read as the reverse complement.
AAGGTTAGAGAAGCAGTGTGGGATTATGAATCATCCAAAACTCCAGGAAGTGATGGGTACAACATGAATTTCATAAAGAAGTGTTCGGCTAAAATTGGCTCTAAATTTACAGCAGCGTTATTGGATTTTTTCTGACTTCCAAATTACCGGCAGATGCAAATCTCACTTGGGTGGCACTGGCCTCTAAGTTTACTGGTACAAAGAAAATCAAAGACCTTAGGCCGATCAGCATGGTAGGTTGTGTGTATAAAGTCATTCAAAAATACTGGTTAGGAGAATGCGAGCAATAATGCCACGGCTAGTAGGTGAAATACAAAGTGCTTTTGTCAAAGGGCGGAAGATTCATGACGTGGCTCTTATTGCATACAAAATAGTTCAATGGATTAAATTGAGAAAGAAGGAAGTGGTGATAATAAAGCTAGGCTTTCAAAAAACATATGATAGAGTCAAGTGGAGATTTGTAGACCTTGTGTTGCAAAATATGGGGTTCCGGCGAAGATGAAGGAATTGGGTTATGGAGTGCATAACTACGTTTTCTATGTCATTGCTGATAAACAACTCGCCATCTAAGATGTTTAAGATGGAAAGTGGTCTGCGACAGGGTGATCCGTTGTCTCCATTTCTATTTGTACTTATCATTGATGTTCTACATAGAATGTTTAGGGAGGCGGTAAGAAACGGGCGCATATCACCGTTACTGGTGGATAGAGATCATATTGAGTTGTCGCATCTTCAGTTTGTGGATGATACTATTCTGTTCTGTCCCCTAGAGGAAGAGACCATTAAGAACTAAAAGAGAATCCTTCGTTGTTTTGAGCTAATATCGGAGCTGACTGTTAATTTTGATAAATCAAGCTTTATCCCAATTAACTGCGATGATTAGTGGGTACAACATATGTGTAGGGTATTGGGTTGCAAGGTAGCTTTTCTTCGAGTGAAATACTTAGAGATCCCAGTTAGAAGCAAAATCAAGATTAGTGAAGACTTGGAAGCCCATCATAGAAAAAGTGGAAGAGAAGCTGAGCATATGAAAAACCAACGTACTTAATAAAGCCGGTAAGTTAGTGCTCATTAAATCTACTTTGAACAGTCTCCTTGTCTATTATTTGAACTTATATAAAATGCCAAAGGATGTTGTAGAGAAACTGATTTTCTTATAGAAAAGATTTCTATGGAGTAAGGATGATGGTAGGAATGGTATGGCAATGATTAGGTGGGAGGTGGTGCAGGCTCCCAAAATGTTTGGTGGGTTGGACGTTGGGGATGCCATGGTGCGCAACACAGCCCTTCTATTTAAGTGGTGGTGGCGTTTCTCGAATGAGGATTGTCCCTTATAGAAGAAGGTGGTTTGCTCTTTACCTGAACCCAAATGTGATGCTGTCATCCCAGGTGTTACCTATCCGCCAGGGGGGGAAGGATATTTGCCATATACAGTTCAAGGATCAACAAGTAAGACAAAAGATGATTAATGGGTTGTCTATGGAGATTGGTGATGGGAGAGGGACTCAGTTCTAGAAGAATGTACGGATGCGTGGCGGCTCCCTGAAAGATCAATTTCTAAGGCTTTTCTCAGTTTCAAACCAAAAAGGATCCGTTAATGAGGATTGTGCGTTTTGGGACGGGTTAGAGTGGAGATGGAACTTCCAATGGAGGCGAGAACTTTTCCAATGGGAGTTGGATATAGTGAACCAGTTGCATGAAACTTTAAGACTGTTCAAACTTGCTTATGACAGAGAGGATATAGTTGTGTGGATGATTGATAAACAAGGTGTATTTTCTACTAACTCCTTTGTGTAGGTGATGCAGACGGAAATGATTCCGGAGGATATAGCAAGCTACAGTTTTACTAGGATAGTTTGGAAAGGTCTAGTTCCACCAAGATTAGAATTATTTTCTTGGTTTGTGTTGACTACTGGAAGAGTCAATACGAAGGAGAGACTAAGTCGGTTTGGGGTGGTAAACCAGGAAGATGTTGTATGTAAGTTATGCAACAAAGGTGTTGAATATAGTCACCACTTGTTTCTTGGTTGTGATTTTTCTTAGCAGGTTTAGTGTGCATGGTTGTCATTTGTTGGAAGTCTATGGTCGTGTCCGGAAACGCTAAAGGAACATTTTCAAAGTTGGACTGAGCTACCAACTAGTAAGGTGGAACGCAAAGGTGGATGGTATGTTTCTATGCGATTATTTAAAACATTTGGCTAGAAATGAATAGAAAGATTTTTCAGAATAAAGGAAAAAGGGTTGACATGATTATCCATCAGTCCTTTATGAACTATAATGAGTGACTAGGAGCGGATCCCTTTGGTCGTTGATGACAATGGCGAAGATGACAGGAGGATATTTATGAGTGTTCTTAGCATTGGTTTCTTTGCTTTAACTATTTTAGTTTGTTTTGTTTGTTTTCTTCTTATACTCCACTTACTCTATTGAGCTCTTTCTTTTAAACAAATATATATATATATATATATATATATATATATATATATATATATATATATATATATATATATAATGTTATTTTTAATGTTATTTTTTTATGCTTTCTCTCAAGAACCGTGGAACCGATGATGTGTTCACGGATTCTGATCCGGATTTCTTTGTTCAGGGTATCTCCAATCTAGTCGCTTCAAAGGTTCTACCTAATCCTGCATTGGATAGAGATGGCGGATATTTGGCTTATTACAGGCTTGCTCAGAGGTTTACAAACACCAAAGGAATAATTGTTAATACCTTCTAGGAGTTGGAGAGGTATGCTTTTGATGCATTATCGCCTATCCGACGGCAAAACAGGAGTTCCTCCAATCTATTCTGTTGGCCCTTTGATTGAGCTCAAAGGTCACCATCAGCCAAATCTAGACCAATTACAGCATGAGAAACTACTGAGATTTCTTGATGACCAAGAAACTACTTCTGTTGTTTTTCTCTGTTTTGGGAGCAAAGGAAGCTTTGGTCCATCCCAAACAAGCCAAATCAGTTCAAAGGTCTTATTGTAAAGGCGAATGAGATAGAGAAAGGGTCGAAACAATTGATGGATAGAGATAATAATATTGTGCACAAGAAGGTGCAAGAGATGAAAGAGATAGCTAGGAAAACTGTTATTAATGGTGGATCACCTTTCAATGCTGTTAGAGAACTTATTGGTCATATGGTGGGTAACAATTGATAACTACTTTTTTTGGGGTCGTATTTCTTGGAGTTGTTCTTTCCTCTGAATCAATGTAAAACAAGTAAACAATAAGTTCTTCATTGAAATTGTTGCTATTGGTGTATTAAAAATGAACATGAACAAGTTGTTTTAATGAACTTGTTTCTTCATATCTGAACATAGAACTTCGTCTAACTCATGTTTCACCAACTGAAGTACAAACTACAATTTTGAAATTGAGAACATATATATATATACACGTTGCTAATATGTCTTGCAAGGTTTGACACACGTGTGTGTCTAATGGTTTGTCAACATGCTCTACAGGACATTCTTGAATAAATTTGTTAGCAGAAGGTTAGATTTTTAGCTTTTTTGCAATTTCAGCCATATATTTACCCTGGTAAAAGGCCTGCTGCAGTTCTAGCTCGGTAGGTTGCCGAGTTCCATCTCCGGCGAAGGTTCCAGCACCATATGCTGAGCCTCCTTTCACCTCATCCATCTCAAACATGCCACTTCCAAATGTGTATCCAAGGGGCACAAAAAGCATGCCATGATGAGCTAATTGAGTTATTGCTGTCAATCTGCAATTAAAGATTTAGAGGAAAATTGAAAACTAAATTCAATAAATTCATAATTTCATAGCATAAGAATCACTAGTCACTAACGAATATAGTTCATAGTCTTGGCCACTATTGGAAAAGTGAAGATACAATTGTTAAGAGGCATGACAAGCAACATTATGAGAATTATCTGTTTGATCAAAACAATTCTGATAGAACAAATGAACAAGTTTGTTATGTTCTAAATTGAAATGATAACAACAGTAGGAAGCATTTAGAGTTCATTTTACTCACGCTGAAAGTTCCTGGCCTCCGCCGTGAAAGCCAGTACTCCAAAAGATTCCAGCAGGCTTGCCAGCAAGTGCTTGGGAGGCCCATAGCTCACTAGTGGCATCAAAAAATGCCTTCAGTTGGCTTGGCATCATGCCGAATCGAGAAGGAAAACCAAATATAAAACCATCAGCTTCCAGAAGTTGTTCCGGTTTGATGTCCGTTACATCATCCGGCCTAGGAGGGGCCTTCAGCTTTTCCAATATTCGATCGGAGAGAGTCTCGGGTACCTGATTTTAGCAAACTCAAAAGGATCATAACAAAGGGATCTAATTACTTGTTATACACGGATTAAATGACATCACTTTATGCTATTATCATACAACAAATGTATTGAGAAAAATTAATCACCCGCCATAGTGTTGCCTCAACACCTTCAACTGCCGCGGCACCTTTGAGAACTTCTCTGGCCATAGTATCTACATGTCCATACATGGAGTAATACCTGTAAAAATTGATGTGATCTGATACTTGAGAGTAATTAAAAAAAAAAAAAAAAGAAAGGGGAAAAAAACCAAAACATTCAAATCTGCAATGTCATCATCTTGTTTTGGTGAATGCTTGGATTGAACCAGTTGAAGATATGCTTACACAACAAAGACCTTGGTAACAGCCATCTTCAAAGTGTTGCCTCAACTGCTTAATAGAACTAGCCCTGAATTGCCAAAAGCATGAATTTGAAGTGGATTAAAAAGACCCCCAAAATACGGAATATTTTTTGGATTATTAAAATTTTAGGATTGCTGTACATAAAGTTAGCAAATGAAAAATCCAAACATAGCAAGAAACATGGCCCATTTGAAATGTTAATAGACTAATAATTGAAACAAGAACTTATACAAAGAAGAATGTAGCTGCTAAATTTTGGTTTCTGAATTTTACAAACTGAATTGAATTCATTTAACAATGAACTAACATGTGTTATCTATTTAATGTCAATTGAACAAGAACTTGATAAGTATGTCTCTGAAATTTGCAAATAAATTAATTTAAACAATAAATTAACAAGTGTCATCTAAAACACCAGAACAATATATATATATATATATATATATATATATATATATATATATAACAGAACAAAGAGTGTGTTGAACACAAGAAAAGCATGATCAAGCTATCTCCATCCAAGAAAATTATGGTATAAACCACATAGTTTAGTTAAGAAGTGATCACTCGTTGGGAAAAGCAAAAGAAAACAGAAACCCAACCAATCAAACTTCAGAGCATGCAATAGTGAGATGATGTTTCACACACACCCCACACACATATAAGCATCACAAACAAATAATGAAAAAAGGAAAAATCATAAAAAAAAAAAGAAAAAAGAAAAAGAGGGGGCATCAAGCATGAGGATCATCATCATAAAACAAAACGAAGTTAGAAATGAGAGAGAAAGACAAACCTTTACTGTCTGGTTATTCTCGGAAAGGGCAGCACACAGGACTCAGGATATATATTCTTTTGAATTAATTAATATTTATACGGATACTTGGCTAAATAGTAAATATATTAATTTTTAAAAATTTTAGATAATAAATTTTATGATTTATAATTATTAATTAATTATTATTAGTATTTATTAATAATATAAAATTTTATTTAATAATATAAAATTATTTTTTTATTAATTAAATACTGTCAAATTTTAATAAAACTATTAATTCCTTAAACTTTGTCTTAATTTTCAATAAATTAAGAAAAATATAGATTTTCGGTATATGTTGAGGTGAGTTAAAATTGGATAAAGAACTGAACTTTACGTGGAAGGTAGAGCCTGAAAGTAGCTTGTTGACGTGTTATAAATTATAGATTATAAAAGGAAAATGACATCATTGAGGGTAGGGCTGGGGCCTGGGAATCAAAACGAAAAAGTCTTCTTTCTTCTATAAATTATTTACAATATGAAGATAAATATGATATTTTGTTTGAATATTAATATTTAAAATGTATATTATAAGATTGTGGATGTGTATGTGTTTTGTGTCGTTATGATGTTGATACGTGTACAATATATATCTTGTATATTGTTAAGATAACGGTATGTGTTTAACATATATTTTATGTATTATCAAAATGTTGATACGTGTTCAACATATATTTTACAAGTTGTAACACGTATTCATCTATCTACCTGTAATTTTATTAAATAATTTTATTTTTAATAAAATATTAATAATTTTTTTATATAAAAGAAAATTAGTCTCTTTCTTCAAGATTTTTTATTTTACTTTTATTTTTAATAGGTTTTTTACTTTCTACTTTTACAATTTAAAACAATATTGAAAAAAATATATCTTTCTATTAGTTTTCACAAAACTTAAAAATATAAATGTTAAAAATAAAAATAAAAAATACCAATACAAATTAAATAGGCTTTTTTGACGATTTTTGAAATTAAAATTTGAGTTTAAAATTAAGCATCACATTTTTCAAATTGATTTTGTAGTTTATAGATTTGATAATATAAAATTTTAAAATGTTATTTTCACATAAAAAATCACTTACAAATTAATTATTATATATTTGTGTATAAATATATTATTTAATTTATTTTATATTTTATATTTTAATATGTATTTTATGTGATTAGTAATTTACACTACAAAAAAAATGTTGAGCATCGTTAGATTTATCATTAAATTTATAAAATAAATCCGCTACTAAATAGAATATGGTCGAATTTACTGTTGTTCTTGAGTTGGCATTATAAACATCGCCGGAAATTATTTACTATCAGATTTATATTGTCCGACGTTAATTACCGACAGATTTTTCATCGGTCTTTTCAATGAATTTGGCGAGATTGTATTGATGATTACTGTCGGATAAATTCAAGGGTAACTTTGGCGCTGTTTCACGTGTTTAGGTGCCATGTTATCGTCGGTAAATCCCACAATAATGTTAATTTTATAAATCCTAAATTTTTTTGGCACAGTTTAGCCACATATAGAATAAACTAGTATTTTTACCCGTAATAATATTACGAGAATATAAATATTTTAAAATTACGTTAGTTTTGTTTTGACATTATAGATTATAACATAAAAGATTTATATAATCAAACTATTTTTACAAAAAGATCGTAGGGGACAAAAGTCTCCGTTGACTAAAAAACCATAGTCTCCCTAGATAAAAAAAATTAAATAATAATATTTTTAGTTATTATTTTCATGTGAAAGAGTTTAATTTTATACTAATAATTAGTATTAATATTTGTTATCTAAAATTTGAATAAATTTATTGTGTATACTTTTATATTTGATTAGGTGTTACTCTTTTGCACAAATAAAAATAATCAATTTTTATGCTTATTATTTAAAAATAATATTTATTCTCTTTATGTATACAAAAATATAATTAGATATTAGCTTAAAAAAATTATATTGATGATTATAACATTAACTCAAAAAATTTTTCACAATTGAACCTTGGTTCTAACTTTTAATCACATTAGTATTTTCTCTAAATTATATGTAATAAATACTTGAAGAAAGAGAAGTGAAAATATATATTAAAAAAGATAAGCAATGAAAATTTAAAATGAAATAAAAAATATACATATAATAATAATAATAATAATAATAATAATAATAATAATAATAATAATAATAATAATAATAATAATAATAATTTTTGTTTGAATTATATTATTTTGTTAATTTTATTTTTTGTAGAATAGAAAAGTAGAGAAAAATAAAGAAGGAGAGAAAAAAGAGAAAAAAATAAAGAAAAAGAATGAGAGAAGGAGTTTGTTAATTTTAAAAGAAAAAATTTTGGTTTAATTGTAATAAAATAATATCTGGTGATATATTTTAATTTGTCAAATTACTAATATAAAATATAAATTATAAATTATATATAGCGTGAAAATGATAGAGAGAAATAGAAAAAGATAGAGAAGTAGATAAGAGAATGTAGAAAGAAAATTTATTAATTTTGGAGGAAAATATTTCCTCTCACTTTTAATAAGAGAGTGTCATGTGACATATTTTAGTTATCAAATTAATTAGTAATATATAATATAGAGTATAGCTATATTTTAGTAATATGTAATAAATTCTATGGTAATGTTAATTTTATAAATCCTAATTTTTTTTGGCACAATTAAGCCATATATAGAGTAAATGTTAATTTTATAAACCCTAATTTTATAAACGCTAAATTTAACGTCGCTAGAAGTCAAGAAATTATTTTATAAAAAAATAAATGGTTTGAATGAAATAAAATGTCACAAATGTAGAATACAATGAAATAGACAAACAAAAATGCGTATAACCCTAAATTCTATGGATTCCAGTAATCTTCGTCGGCGTCGGCGTTGTGGTCCTCCTGCTGCAGTGACGGAGGAGATGCTGCCCGTCGGTGCCTCACCAGCAATTTCTCCATTGGAACCAACAACGTCGTTGCCTCCAACGCGCATCTGCTGGCTATACTCCTCTGCTATTGCAACCGATCGAACTACTCTAGTTTTTCCATTAGGTTGGAGCTGACGGCATCGCATGTAAGAATCTCTCGATATCTCCACCCTCTACCACGACAATGTGACCCACTCGACCTACCTCTGCTACCTATCATCATGTATGCACAGCGAATATATTACTAACACTAATCAAAACACAATTAAATTCACTAACTCTAAACATATGAATACAATCAACACAGTAAACATATTAGTAACGTAACAAACACCAATAAATAATAATATAAGAAGAAACTCAAGAAATAACAAATATGAGAAAATGTATGAATAACAAATAATTATAACAAATAACCCAAAATACAAATATCTATCAACTCTAAATATAATTCTAAAGCTTTCGAAAACATAATTTTAATTCAATTTCACTCAAAATCTTATAAAAATTTTGACAGAATCTCCCCTAAAATTTGAATTTCTCCACCCCTCAAGTATTTCATCCAAACAAAATATCCATCCAAACCAACATACAAAGGTTGAAATTCTAATCTACCGACCAAGAGACTTCAATCATTTTTACTATTCAACTCAAATACACATTACATTTAATAAATATTCAAAGCAATCTAACTTTGTAAAATAAACAAACACTAAACCATATATTTTTTTTTTAATTTTTTCATCATCAAACCAATTTAATAACCAAAATAATCAACACAAATCTAACGTAATAAATACAAATCCTATTTTATAATAACTAATAACAAATACGAATAAAACCTAAATTACCATATGATAACCAAAACGTAAATCCTACACTAAGTTAACCCTAAACCTTAAATTAGCATATAATAATCATCTCCTAAATTCCTAAATTAATATAGGTTTAATTAATCTGTTGGTCCCTATAGTTTCGCAAAATTTTCAATTAGGTCCTTATACTTTTTTTTCCTTTTAATTGGGTCCCTATACATTTTTTTTTCAATTTAGTCCCTCTTAACGTTAAACGTTAAAAAAATATTAGTAAATTGTGAAATTACTTGTATACCCTTAGGGACCAAATTAAAAAGAAAAAAATATAAGGACCTAATTGAAAATTCGGTAAAACTATAAATATTCAATAAAAGATATTTCTATAATCCTTTTTCAATGATTCTACAACATGAAAGATATTCTAATATTTTATTTTATTTTGTCACTATCATTCTTTTGCTTATTTATATATAAATTGTATCAAAAATATCTTTTTTGTTATTTTTAAAATACCTTATCTTAAGAACATAAAAAAAAGAATGGATAAAATAAAATAATAATAATAATAATAAATATATATAATTCAGTTCCATCCTTCGATTATTCATTATGATAATGTAATATTACATTTGGCTCAATATAAAAGAAAGGGAATGCAACTCCAAAACCATCTCTAGCCAAGTATGGTATAGGCTTGACAATTATATGATCTAGCTCTGACATCAACATATTTTTTAGTACTAGAACATGAAAATTCAACCGAGTCTAGCATATAATAAGAGCCTTAGTTTAAACAGAATTCATATTTAGATATTATTCGACCAGTTAGCAGCACTCCCAACCCTTGACATGCCAGTTGATTCCTTCTTAGCCTCATCCACTTTGAAAGTTGCACCACACACCTGACCAGAACTGTCAATTCTTGGGATAGACTTCAGCTCATTAAGTGGATGCTCAAAATTGCTCAAACATCCAGATATTGTAAAGAAGAATCCTAAACAAGCAGCAATACAAGTTATTTTTTACCGCATGATGTATAATTTGGAATAATAAGAGGACCTTGAAATAGGACAGATATTGCAAAGTAAACCATAAAAAACAAAGGTAGGTGAGGAAAAAGAAAATATCTATGTACCTACATTTTCCATTCCTGGGTTACCAACTCTTAATTTCTTTCTTTCCCGAGTAAGGATATTGATATAGCATTCTAAAATTCTTAAACATCCTTCTAAATGCTAAATAAAATAAGAAGTATATAATTTCAATGTTATGAAAACTTTAAAAGCTAATAGGTTCTTTTATCATTTAGTTAAGATGCTTAAAAGAACCACTAGGAGGATAAATAATTTCTCTTCTTCCCCTTAATTCACTTTTCGCGAGCATATCTTTAAAACGTGAATTCTCACAGAAAATACTCAGCACAGCAGGCATAAAATAGTCACCAATTCTTCACATAAAATTATTTTAATAATACCTTTAGAAAATGGTGCAGAAGATGTCCCACAGCTCTTAGTTACAACCTCTTTCTCATCTGCAAGAACAAGATTTTCATCAGCATCAGCTCTTCAAAAGAAGGGAACACACCCATCAGCATCCTGAGAAAGAGCAAGAAGATGCATTGTACCCCAGGGTATAGTCATATAGAAGCCAATTACCGGCAAATAAATATGAGAGCAAAATAAATAGACCAAGGATTACTCACTGCAACAATAAACGCGATTTTAGAATCACTGTCAAACAGAATAAATGCAAATTTGCCTTAGAAATCTCTCATGACCTGAGCAGCAGGATAGGAACCACGATCTCTGAGAGTCTTGTATGCCTCTATGACAATGATCAATCAAACTCATAATCAATTAATTATAGATAAAATACATAATCAGAACTCATAATTAATTCAACTCTTTCAAAGGCATTTAATCAAACACCTTATCTCCAATCTCACCTCTTTCCTTATTTCTAACATAATCAATTAATTACAGATAAAATACATAATCAAAACTCATAATCAAAATTTTTTAGTACAATTAAAACTAATTTTAGCAAACTAAGCTTCACAATTAGATCAATTGATTCTCCTTGTCATTCAAGATGCTGGTTACCTAATCAAATAAAGTCAAATTATATATAAGCGACAACCAAAAATAAGCATAAGCAAAATTAGAGGTATTTAACAATCAAGATTTCTCAACATTGTACCTGAAGCATTAGAATCGAGAGAGGATGCCGTTTGACTACTAGTTGTTTTAAGCATAAAATTTCTCCCATTCTTAGTATAGTGGGAGGAAGACATTATTAAGAAGAATTATTATCCAACGCTGACAGAAACCCACATGTTTCTGATCTTTGCAATTCAAACAAATAAAAGCCATCTGACTGTTTCCTTCCCACATGCCACCTGGTCCCTTCATCTCCTATGATCCAACAGTTGAAAAACTAAAACAAAATTCAATCATCACTTGTTGTTGCATCACCAACAAAACCCAAATTCAGTAGAAATACCTGAAACTTGCCACCATGATAATAAAATCCGAATCTCCCATCACTACATTAAAAAAAAAAGAAACAGAGTCCTAATAAAGCAGCATCATCCCAGCAACAACAATCAACAATCAACAATAAATTTAATTCATCATCAGCAAAAAATTAATTTATATGTCAATTCACCAATTAACAAAATTTTTGTATATAAATATTCATATTGTAAATCCTAAATTACTATATCAAAATAATTCAGAAATCAATTCAAAAATTAGGTACTCAACCAATGCCATATTTTTTGAAAATTAAAATTAGCATGAACATGTTACATCAAGTTTTAAAAGTTGGAAAAAAAATTAAATGCTATATGTTACCTGTTTTGTGACAGATCGAATACAGGAAGATCGAGGAGAGGCGCGGCGCGGGGACAAGAGGCCAGACGGGAGGTCAGGCACGGCAAGGCTCGGTGCAGTGCGGTACGGCGCAACGACGTCAGGCGAGGCAAAGCACCGGGAGGGACGGTGATGACTTAGATGGAAAAATAGCGCAGAAGATCTCCGAACAGAATAACGCAGAACAAACCAACGTAGAGAGAAGGAGGCGACGGACGGCCGACCACCAAGCATCCGCTGCAGACGATGCCACAGATGGATGAAGACGATGGACCGACGTAGGAGATGATAGTATGGGAGGATTATTTTGGTATTTCAGAAAATAAGTGTGAAAGAGAATTAGAGATTTAAGAAAAAGTTAGAGAATCTTTAATTTAAGAACGGAATATTCCGTTAAATCTAACTGTTTGGTCACGGTAGGGACCTAATTGAAAAAAAAATTAGTGCAGGGATCCAATTAAAAGGAAAAAAAGTATAGGGACTTAATTGAAAATTTCGCGAAACTATAGGGACCAACAGAGTAATTAAACCATTAATATATAACATGTAAATAAATTTTAAATTATAATTTATATAAAAGGAAGATACATGGAACCTGACGGCGACGGAGGGAGATGCAGCGGCAGCGATGTTGGACGACGACGGAAAAATGGCTGGTTTCCGTGAGAGGGAGAAGTGGTGGTGAGAGATCGGTGTTGGAGCGGCGGTGAGAACGGGTAGAGATAGAAACGGAGAAGAGGGATTTAGAGAGAGTCTTTTTGAAATGAAGGGGGAGAGCGTTCGCGCCCTCAATTTTAAGTTTGATTAATTACCGTCAGATTTCACTCATTGCGTGTCTCCGAAACACAACATTTAGTTAAAATAGCTTACTGTTAGATTTTATCGACGATAAATTCGACATTAAAGTTCGTGCCTATTCTCTTCCATTTTCTGCCAAGTATTACTCACGTATTTATCGTCGAAAAAGTTAATCTGTCGGTAATTAATTGACGTAACGAATTTTATAACAATTTTTCATAAATCTATTGATAAATCCGACTGTAACTCGAGACGTTAAATTCGACGGTACTCGAAATACTTTTTGTAGTGTTAGTAGCTAATTTTTAGTCATGGTTGTATAAAATTAGGTTTGATTTAGTAAAATATTTTGAAAAAATATTTGTACTTTTTTTTTAAGAGTACAAATACCTCTTTTATATTTGGTATATTAAATAGATGATTGTATTTATAAATTTTAAAAATTTGAGATGCTTTTAAAAATATTTGAAGAATAACATTTTAAAATTTACTTATTTATCTAAATTAAAAATTATATTATAATCTCATATATTAATAAATATTTAAATTTATTTTTATATTTATATTTAATATTATATTTTAAATTTTAAAAATTATTTTTAATTTAAATTATCAACTATAGATATTATATATTTAAAAATTTAATTTAAAAACTAATTATCTTAAAAAATAAAAACTTTACTAAATCAAGTATAAACACTCACCAGGAGAAAAATGCACATTTAAATCTCAATTTTCAGAGCCAATATAAGAAAATATAAGGGATATAACCAACCGCTAATACCGCTAAAGCTGAGGAAATATAAACAAATTAGATAAACAAAAATTTAACTCAATTATTCAAGTAAGTTGTTGTCCACTTCTTCTGGCTTCCACGAAGCCATAATAACTTGTGCAATTAGAAATTGTCTCGGCTAGCTAGAAGCATACAAGACTAAAGATAATCATGACAACTTCTTATTTATTTATTTATTTGTCTTCTAGTGTAATTGCCCAATGCAGGAGATGATATGCCACATAAATAAATGATAGTGCCATTAAAGATATATATAGCATGCATAATCATAGTAAAGAGGGTTCTTTTGTCGCCATGAAAAATAAAATACCTAGGTAGTAGAATAATTAAAAAAGTACTTATTATATGTTAGTACTTATAATTTTTTATAATTAGATTTTATATTTTTTTAATTAGATATTTATACTTATTTTTTAATTTTATAACTAAATCTTTTTTATATAAAAAATATTAAAATTAATATAATATTTTTTTAAAAACATATATAATAAAAAATCTAATTAAGTTTTTAATTATGAATATTTTTAATTTACAAAAAAATATTTTTAATATTTTTTATATAATAAAAAACTTAATTATAAAATTAAAAATATAAAAATTTAATTGAACAAAAAAAATCTAATTGTAAATTTAATAAACTATCAAAATAATTACACCTTTAAAAAAGCACATAAATTGATGGATGTGCATTTTGAGTGATACTACATGTATAAGTGTTTTTGTAATCAAGTCTAATCAAACTGGTGTAAAGTCTAGCAAAAAATTGTGTGTATACATCATTACTCTTTTTTTGCACTTCCTGCAGCACACAAATTTTTGTTGGAAAATACAAAAGTTTATTAACGGCTAACATAAATTTTTGAAGCATAGCACAAAAATTTTTACATATAATACAAACTTATTGATATAGCAAATAAATTTTTACACATAGCACACAAATCTTTATATATAGCACATAAATTTTTGCTGCCAATATATTATGTTAGTTGGGTGAGTCGATGTTCTAGATATATAGTTTTCTAAAAATTTTTGTGCTGCACATCAAAATTTCTATGCTATGCACCAATAATTTTGAATTGTATATTAGAATTTATGTGTTGTGTGTATTTCATTGGTATTGGATAAATTTATGTATATAGTACACAAACTTTTACATATAGCACATAAATTTTTATTGTAAATATATTTTGTTATTTGGGTATTATGCGTATTTCATTAGTTAGAGAAGAAGAAGATGAAAAAGACGAGTACGATGATGATGATGATAATAAAAGAGGATGAAAAAAAAGAGAAAAAGAAATTTAAAATAATAATATCAAAAAGAAGAAGTAGAAGAAGAAGGAAGGAGAGGAAAAGGCAACCATAATGCGACAGCAATGACAACAACGACAATGACAATAATGTTGAACAAAGAAACACATAAAAGAAGAAGATAATGACAATATAATGACGATAACGATAACAATAACTAAGAACAACAACAATAACAACAACGTTAAACAAAGAAACGCGTAAAAGAAAAAAATAATGACAACGACAAAACGATGATAATGAAAAAAGAATAAGAAGACGAGTGTGCCCATGTGTGTCCGAAACGGAAGAGTGCACGAGAATTTAGTTAAAAACTTGATTCGAAATATGTTTGTACGCCTAGTATTTCTGATGCATTAACACTCGACTATACTCTTGAGGGCTGGTTGAACGGTGGCTATTGTTGGAAAGATAATACTACAATTATGTTTAGAATGCGAGAAGCAAGAAAGTTCGAAACTCCGATGAATTACCCGCTATATATGTTCTATATAAGAGTAATATATAACTGGAATCAGGTTAAGACCTGGCTACTTTAATTGAATGGTGGTTATAGATGTCTTTTTCCAATATTGAAGTTGTTGTCACTACTGCTGATGACACTTTCATTTCGCTCATTTCGAAAGTTGATAATCCATAATACATAACTTAGTTCCACCTAATTAGACGTTGCAAGTTTAATTATAAAATGATTTTAGAAAGGCCTAAGGTAGTCATGGGAAAACTTGTAAGAATTAGGAAACCGCCATTGCAGTTATGTTCTTGGAAAGCTAATAAAAGGTTTATACTAATCATGCACTACAACTAGAATACTCGTGTAATTCAGTAACTTAGAGTGTAAGCAATGTATTAGTAATAGTTAGGTACTCATCCATATATTGCAGGTTTTGTTAAAGTCTATTATAACATAAACTTAATATTCAGTTGTAATAGACAAAGATTGGAGTTTGAAGAATCATTCGCTCATGACATGGTGGATGGCATGGTAGTTGAAGGGTATTTATAAATTTGATTAATTAATATTATTAATATTATTAATGATATTATTATTAATATTATTATTAATATTAATAAATAGTTATTAACTGTTTAGTATCATTTGGTTAAAAGAATACAATTTTTTAAGGATTGTGTATGTTTAAAATATTGTATGTGTCTATTGTTTAAAGGGACACAACTCTTTAAGAATTGTGTACGTTCAAAATATTGTATCTAATGGCAATAGAAAAGATACAATCATTTGTATACGTAACTAATCATAATTGCTACGTGCAATATGTATAAATAAGTCATTGTCCACTATTTCAGAAATACAAGTACTAAGTGTACATTTTAATCAACTATTAAGAAATTTTTTTTGTTCAAGAGAGTTGAGAATTTCTTACTATTGCTAATTAAGAAATTCTTAGCTTTCATTGTATCTTGGGAGAGTATTGTCATCAACCCTATAGCAACTAAGTATGGAGACAAATATCTCTCTAAAGAAAGCGATCTAATCGTGCCTTGAAACCACTACACAAATATAAGATTTTGTTATCTTCTCATACTAATATACCCAACAATTTTAGAGAGATATTCTTTGAAGATGGCACAAGATCAAAACACTACGTTCAAGGTCATAAATCATGAGTTTGTCAAATTAGATCGCTTTGATGGAACGAACTTCAACCGTTGGAAAGACAAGATGATGTATCTTCTTTCAGTTCTCAATCTTACATATGTGATTGACCCAAAGACTACACCAATTGCCGATGCCGCTGAAAATTCCACACCGGAAGAGAAAGAAAAGATTGTTCAATTAAAAAAGAAATGTGATGAAGATACTTTTGCATGTCGAGGTCATATTCTCAATACTTTATCCGACCGACTCTATGATCTCTACATGTCAATTCAATCACCATTAGAGATTTGAAAATTTTTGGAAGAAAAGTACAATACCGAACGACAGGGAATAGATAAGTTTATTATGATGAAATATTTTGAATTTATTATGAATGATACTATGCCTGTCATGGATCAAATTCATGAATTACAAATCTTTGTAAGTAGACTTCGTGATCTACAAGTGGTGATCCCTGAATCATTACAAGTTGGAGTAATTATTTCAAAATTTCATTCATCTTGGAATGGTTATAGGAAGAAACTTTTACATCTTGGTGAGGACTTCACAATTAAGAAATTACTAAGAAATATACGTATAGAGAAGAAAACTCGAAAATGTGATGTTGTGTATCTTTCTCAAAGTTCTAAAGTGAATCATATTGGTGAAAACAACACCAATAAGAAGAAAAGAAAGTTCTCTAAAGATTCAAAGCAAGATAAGAAGAGACAAAGAGAGTGTTATTATTGTCACAAGAAAGGACACTATATCAAAGAATGTAGACTTCTGAAAAAGGAAGCACCAAAGACCAACTTAGTGGAAGAGAAGGATCTAATTGCTATGGTTGTAGGATAAGTACAAAAGATGCATATTGGCATGGTTACAGAAGTTAACATAACAACACAAGGAAAATCACTTGAATGGTGGTTAGTGGTGCACGAAATTGTGATCAATACTTTTCACAACTCAAATAATCCCCGGTAATGAATCCAAAAACTTGGTGTTCAATACCATGGCATAAACACAATTTTGCACAATTAACCAGCAAGTGTACTGGGTCGTCCAAGTAATAAACCTTACGCGAGTAAGGGTCGATCCCACAGAGATTGTTGGTATGAAGCAAGCTATGGTCACCTTGTAAATCTTAGTCAGGCAAACTCAAATGGTTATGGATGATGAATAAAACATAAAGATAAAGATAGAGATACTTATGTAATTCATTGGTGGGAATTTCAGATAAGCGTATGAAGATGCTTGGTCCCTTCCGTCTCTCTGCTTTCCTACTGTCTTCATCTAATCCTTCTTACTCCTTTCCATGGCAAGCTGTATGCAAGGGTTTCACCGTTGTCAGTGGCTACCTCCCATCCTCTCAGTGGAAATGTTCAACGCACCCTGTCACGGCACGACTATCCAGCTGTCGGTTCTCGATCATGTCGGAATAGAATCCAGTGATTCTTTTGTGTCTGTCACTAACGCCCCACAATCGCGAGTTTGAAGCTCGTCACAGTCATTCAATCATTGAATCCTACTCAGAATACCACAGACAAGGTTTAGACCTTCCGGATCCTCTTGAATGCCGCCATCAATTCTAGCTTATACCACGAAGATTCCGGTTAAAGAATCCAAGAGATATCCACCCAATCTTAGGTAGAACGGAGGTGGTTGTCAGGCACACGTTCATAGGTGAGAATGATGATGAGTGTCACGGATCATCACATTCATCAAGTTGAAGAACAAGTGATATCTTAGAACAAGAACAAGCGGAATTGAATAGAAGAACAATAGTAATTGCATTAATACTCGAGGTACAGCAGAGCTCCACACCTTAATCTATGGTGTGTAGAAACTCCACCGTTGAAAATACATAAGTGATAGTGTGATCATTGGCTTCGGCCCCAGAGAGGGAACCAGAAGAACCAAGATGAAAATACAATAGCAAAAGGTCTTATTTATAAGGAACTAGTAGCCTAAGGTTTACAAAGATGAGTAAATGACATAAAAATCCACTTCCGGGCCCACTTGGTGTGTGCTTGGGCTGAGCATTGAAGCGATTTTCGTGTAGAGACTTCTCTTGGAGTTAAACGTCAGCTTTGGTGCCAGTTTGGGCGTTTAACTCCCATCCTTGTGCCAGTTCCGGCGTTTAACGCTGGGAATTCTGATAGTGACTTTGAACGCCGGTTTGGGCCATCAAATCTTGAGCAAAGTATGGACTATCATATATTGCTGGAAAGCCCAGGATGTCTACTTTCCAACGCCGTTAAGAGCGCGCCAATTGGGCTTCTGTAGCTCCAGAAAATCCACTTCGAGTGCAGGGAGGTCAGAATCCAACAGCATCTGCAGTCCTTTTTAGTCTCTGAATCAGATTTTTGCTCAGGTCCCTCAATTTCAGCTAGAAAATACCTGAAATCATAGAAAAACACACAAACTCATAGTAAAGTCCAGAAAAGTGAATTTTAACTAAAACTAATAAAAATATACTAAAAACTAACTAGATCATACTAAAAACATACTAAAAATAATGCCAAAAACCGTACAAATTATCCGCTCATCAGTTAGATTCAAGGGCTACTGTTCACGTTTGCAATGATCGCAACCAATTCAAAACATATGAAGAAGTGAACAATAGAGAGGTCTTAATGGGCAATGACAACTCAACCAAAGTTTGTGGTCAAGGAATTGTGGAATTGAATTTTACATCTGGAAAGAAATTAAGTTTAATAAATGTACTTCATGTTCCAGATTTGAGAAAAAATTTAGTTTCTATTAGTCTCTTGTGTAAGAAAAGATTCAAAGTTGTAATGGAATCCGATAAAGTGATCTTGCTTAAGAATGATGTATTCGTAGGAAAAGGATATTGTACTGAAGGCATGTTTAAACTTAGTATTAATAAAGTGAATATTTCATTGTATCTTGTTGATTCTTGTGATTTATTGCATAGTAGATTAGCACACTTAAATTAAAAATCAATTGAATATATGCAAAAGAATAACTATATTGATCTTAGTAACAAGGATTTTAATAAGAAATGTGATATTTGCATACAATCCAAAATTACTAAGAAACCTTTTTCCTAAAGTTGAAAGAAATACACATTTATTGGAGTTGATTCATAGTGATATTTGTGAACTAAATAGCAATATTACTAGAGGAGGAAAAATATATTTTATAACTTTTATTGAGAATTGTTCTAGATTTACTTATGTGTATTTGCTTAGAAATAAAGATGAAGCTTTTGAAATGTTTAAGAAATATAAAATGGAAGTAGAAAGTATGCATAATAAGAACATAAAAGTTCTTCGTAGTGATCGAGGTGGAGAATATTTTTCTAATAAATTTGATCACTTTTGTGAATTGCATGGTATTGTGCATGAATCTTTCGCTCCATATACTCCGCAACAAAATGGTTTGGCGGAAAGGAAAAACCGTATTGGTGCACGAAATTGTGATCATCAACAATGGCGTCAAAAACTTGGTAGCGCTCTCAAACGTGAATCACTTAGTCACAACTCCGCACAACTAACCAGCAAGTGCACTGGGTCGTCCAAGTAATACCTTACGTGAGTAAGGGTCGATCCCACGGAGATTGTTGGTATGAAGCAAGCTATGGTCATCTTGTAAATCTCAGTTAGGCGGATAGTAAATGTTATGGAGTTTTCGAATAATAAATAAAGCAGAAAATAAAGATAGAGTTACTCATGTAATTCAATGGTGGAAATTTCAGATAAGTGTATGGAGATGCTTGTCCCTGTTGGATCTCTGCTTTCCTACTGCCTTCCTTCAATCCTTCTTGTTCCTTTCCATGACAAGTTGTATGTAGGGCATCACCGCTGTCAATGGCTACATCCCATCCTCTCAGTGAAAAAGGTCCAAATGCTCTGTCACGGCACGGCTAATCATCTGTCGGTTCTCGATCATGTTGGAATAGAATTTCTTGATTCTTTTGCGTTTGTCATCACGCCCAACAATCGCGAGTTTGAAGCTCGTCACAGTCATTCAATTCCTGAATCCTACTCGGAATACCACAGACAAGGTTTAGACTTTCCGGATTCTCATGAATGCCGCCATCAATCTAGCTTATACCACGAAGATTCTAATTAAGGAATCCAAGAGATATGCGTTCGGTCTGAGGTAGAACGGAAGTGGTTGTCAGTCACGCGTTCATAGATGAGAATGATGATGAGTGTCATGGACCATCACATTCATCATGTTGAAGTGCAACGAATATCTTAGAATAGGAATAGCTGAATTGAATAGAAAATAGTAGTAATTGCATTAAAACTTGAGGTACAGTAGAGCTCCACACCCTTAATCTATAGTGTGTAGAAACTCCACCGTTGAAAATACATAAGTGATGAAGGTTCAGGCATGGCCGAATGGCCAGCCCCCAAACGTAATTAAAAGACCGAATGGTCAAAAGACGACCTCTAATACAATAGTAAAAAGTCCTATTTATACTAGACTAGCTACTAGGGTTTACAGAAGTAAGTGATTGATGCAGAAATCCACTTCCGGGGCCCACTTGGTGTGTGCTTGGGCTGAGCTTTAAATTTACATGAGCTGAGGCTTCTTTTTGAGTTGAACGCCAAGTTGTAACGTGTTTTTGGCGTTCAACTCTGGTTCGTGAAGTGTTTCTGGCGTTTGACTCCAGAATGCAGCATGAAACTGGCGTTGAGTGCCAGTTTACGTCATCTAATCACAAATAAAGTATGAACTATTATATATTTCCGGAAAGCTCTGGATGTCTACTTTCTAAAACCGTTGCGAGTGCGCCATTTGGAGTTCTGTAGCTCCAAAAAGTCCATTTCAAGTGCAGGGTGGTCAGATTCCAACAACATCAGCAATCCTTTGTCAGCCTCCTTATCAGAGTTTTGCTCAGGTCCCTCAATTTCAGCCAGAAATGACCTGAAATCACAGAAAATACATAAACTCATAGTAAAGTCCAGAAATATGAATTTAGCATAAAAATTAATGAAAACATCCCTAAAAATAGCTAGATCCTACTAAAAACTACCTAAAAACATTGCCAAAAAGCGTATAAATTATCCGCTCATCACAACACCAAACTTAAATTGTTGCTTGTCCCCAAGCAACTGAAAATCAATTAGGATAAAAAGAAGAGAATATATTATAAATCCCAAAATATCAATGAATATTAATTCTAATTAGATGAGCGGGACTTGTAGCTTTTTGCTTCTGAACAGTTTTTACATCTCACTTTCTCCTTTGAAGTTTAGAATGATTGGCATCTATAGGAACTTAGAATTTCAGATAGTGTTATTGATTCTCCTAGTTAAGTATGTTGATTCTTGAACACAACTACTTTTATGAGTCTTGGCCGTGGCCCTAAGCACTTTGTTTTCCAGTATTACCACCAGATACATAAATGCCACAGACACATAGCTGGGTGAACCTTTTCAGATTGTGACTCAGCTTTGCTAAAGTCCCCAGTTAGAGGTGTCCAGAGTTCTTAAGCACACTCTTTTTGCTTTGGATCACGACTTTAACCACTCAGTCTCAAGCTTTTCACTTGGACCTGCATGCCACAAGCACATGGTTAGGGACAGCTTGATTTAGCCACTTAGGCCTGGATTTTATTTTCTTGGGCCCTCCTATCCATTGATGCTCAAAGCCTTGGATCCTTTTTACCCTTGTCTTTTGGTTTTAAGGGCTATTGGCTTTTTCTACTTGTTTTTTCTTTTTTTTTCTAATTTTTTTCGCAAAAAATTTTTTTCTGCAAGCTTTTGCTTTTTTCACTGCTTTTTCTTGCTTCAAGAATCAATTTTCATGATTTTTCAGATTGTCAATAACATTCTCTTTGTTCATCATTCTTTCAAGAGCCAACAATTTTAACATTCATAAACAACAAGATCAAAATTATGCATTGTTCAAGCATTCATTCAGAAAACAAAAAGTATTGTCACCATATCAATATAATTGAACTAAATTCAAGGATAATTTCGAAACTCATTACTTCTTGTTCTTTTGAATTAGAAACATGTTTTATTTAAGAGAGGTGAAGGATTTATGGAATTATTCATAGCCTTAAGACATAGTTACTAAATACTAATGATCATGAAGTAGAGACACAAAACATAGATAAACATGTAACATAAAAAGCCGAAAAACAGAGAGATAAGAACAAGGAAGTTAAGGAATGAGTCCACCTTAGTAAGGGTGGCACCTTTTGAAGGACCAATGGTACTTTTTAAGCTCCTTTATGTCTCTTCCTTGCTTCTGTTGCATGATCCCTAGTGATTTTGGTGCTCCTATCCTTAGTTGCTCCCAATAATTATGTGGAGGAACATGTATCCCTTGAGGTATCTCAGGAATTTCTTGATGAGGGAATTCCTCATTCTCTTTTGATGTGCAGTCAATGCTCTATTACTGAGCTATAGATCCTTGAGATGAATCTCTCCATCTCCCATGACTCAGAGGTGGAAGCTTTTGTCTTCCCTTTTCTCTTCTCTTTCTCTTCTTTTTTTTTTGAGGTTTCTCTGGCCTTAGGTGCCATCAATGGTTATGAAAAAGCAAAAAAGCTATGCTTTTACCACACTAAAATTAGAATGTTGCTCGCCCTCGAGCAAAAGAAGAAAGAATAGAAGAAGGAGAAGAAGATATGGGGGGAGAGGGAGAGATGTTTGTGTTTCGGCCATGTAGGGTGGAAAGGATGTGAGTGGTGAAGGAGAGAGATGGTGAGTTGAGGTAGGTGGGGATCCTGTGGGGTCCACAGATCCTGAGATGATCCTGTGGTGTCCACAGATCCTAAGGTGTCAAGGATTTACATCCCTGCACCAATGAGGCGTGTAAAATGCCCTCTGCATGCAATCCTGGCGTTTAACGCCAGATTGGTGCTTGTTTCTGGCGTTAAACGCCAGCTCTAAGCTTGTTCTGGGCGTTCAACGCCCATCTGCAGCATGTTTCTGGCGTTGAACGCCAGCTTTCCTCATTGTGCAATCCTGGCGTTTAAACGCCAGATTGCTGCATGTTTTTGGTGTTCAGCGCCAGATCCATGCTCTGTTCTGGCGTTGAACGCCAGCCAGATGCTCCTTACTGGCGTTTAAACGCCAGTAAGTCTTTCCTCCAGGGTGTGATTTTTCTTCTGCTGTTTTTGATTTAGTATTTTTTTCGTGACTCCACATGATCATGAACCTAATAAAACATAAAAGAACAATAAAAAGAAAAATAAAATTAGATAAATAAAAATTGGGTTGCCTCCCATAAGCACTTTTTAATGTCAATAGCTTGACAGTGGGCTCTTATGGAGCCTCAAAGGTGATCAGGTCAATGTTGTAGACTCCCAACACCAACTTAGAGTTTGAATGTGGGATTCAACACCAAACTTAGAGTTTGGCTGAGGCCTCTCAACACCAAACTTAGAGTTTGATTGTGGGGCTTTGTTTGACTCTGTACTGAGAGAAGTTTTTCATGCTTCCTCTCCATTGTTAAAGAAGAAGATCTTTGAGCTTTAAACACAAGGTAGTCCCCATTCAATTGAAGGACTAATTCTCCTCTGTTAACATCTATCATAGCTCTGTTGTGGCTAGGAAGTCTTCCAGGATGATGCATTCTCTTAGTGTCTAAGATTATGAATCAGCAGGGACGTAAAGGCCTTCAACCTTTACCAACACGTCCTCTAGCAATCCATAAGCTTGTCTTACTGATTTGTTTGCCATTTGCAATGAGAGTATGGCAGGTTGTACCTTAATGATCCCCAGCTTCTCCATTACAGAGAGTGGCATAAGATTTATACCTGACCCTAGGTCACATAGAGCTTTTTCAAAGATCATGGTGCCTATGGTACAGGGTATTAAGAATTTTCCAGGATCTTGTCTCTTTTGAGGTAAGGTTTGTTGAACCCATGTATCTAGTTCACTGATGAGCAAGGGAGGTTCACCTTCCCAAGTCTCATTACCAAATAACTTGGCATTCAACTTCATGATAGCTCCTAGATATTGAGCAACTTGCTCTCCAGTTACATCTTCATCCTCTTCAGAGGAAGAATAGTCTTCAGAGCTCATGAATGACAGAAGGAGGTTTAATGGGATCTCTATGGTCTCTATATGAGCCTCAGATTCCCTTGGGTCCTCAATAGGGAACTCCTTCTTTCTTGAGAGACGTCCCATGAGGTGTTCCTCATTGGGATTCACGTCCTCTCCTTTCTAGTTCGGCATGTTGATTATATCATGCTTGCATCTTTTTGGATTCTCTTAAGTATTGCTTAGGAGAGTACTAGGAGGAGTTTCAGTGATTTTCTTACTCAGCTGGCCCACTTGTGCCTCTAGATTTCTGATGGAGGACCTTGTTTCACTCATGAAACTTAAAGTGGCCATAGACAGATCAGAGACTAAATTTGCTAAGTTAGAGGTACTCTGTTCATAATTCTCTGCTTGTTGCTGAGAAGATGATGGATAAGGCTTGATATTGCTGAGCCTATTTCTTCCACCATTATTAAAGCCTTGTTGAGGCTTTTATTGATCCTTTCATAAGAAATTTGGATGATTTCTCCATGATGAATTATAAGTGTTTCCATAAGGTTCACCCATATAATTTACCTCTGCTATTGCAGGGTTCCCAAGATCATAAGCTTCTTCTTTAGAAGATGCCTCTTTAGTACTATTGGATGCATTTTGCCATCCATTCAGACTTTGAAAAATCATGTTGACTTGCTGAGTCAACATTTTGTTCTGAGCCAAAATGGCATTCAGAGCATCAATTTCAAGAACTCCCTTCCTTTGAGGCGTCCCATTATTCATGGAATTCTGATGAGCGGATAATTTGTACACTTTTTGGCATTGTTTTTAGTATGTTTTTGGTATGATCTAGTTAGTTTTTAGTATATTTTTATTAGTTTTTAGTTAAAATTCACTTTTCTGGACTTTACTATGAGTTTGTGTGTTTTTCTGTGATTTCAGGTATTTTCTGGCTGAAATTGAGGGACCTGAGCAAAAATCTGATTCAGAGACTAAAAAGGACTGCAGATGCTGTTGGATTCTGACCTCCCTGCACTCGAAGTGGATTTTCTGGAGCTACAGAAGCCCAATTGGCGCGCCCTTAATGGCGTTGGAAAGTAGACATCCTGAACTTTCCAGCAATATATGATAGTCCATACTTTGCCCAAGATTTGATGGCCCAAACCGGCGTTCAAAGTCACCCTCAGGATTTCCAGCGTTAAACGCCGGAACTGGCACAAGGATGGGAGTTAAACGCCCAAACTGGCACCAAAGCTGGCGTTTAACTCCCAAAAGAGTCTCTACATGAAAATGCTTTAATGCTCAGCCCAAGCACACACCAAGTGGTCCCGGAAGTGGATTTTTATGTCATTTACTCATCTCTGTAAACCCTAGGCTACTAGTTCTCTATATATAGGACCTTTTACTATTGTATTTTCATCTTTTGATCACTTTAGATCTCTAGATCATTGAGAGGCTGGCCTCTCGGCCATGCCTAGA